>NW_013762165.1:0-956 GCF_000517525.1 Limulus polyphemus
AAATACACTAATAACAGTAAATACAAAATGAAATCATGCTATATCACACTTACAGAAAATACATTAAAGATGTTACGGAAGGAGGATTACGAGAAAAACAATAAATATCAACAGAAACATGTTAAAAACGGTAATTAACTTGAATAAACTGGAATGATATAAACACTTGAAAAATTACTTAGAGATAGATACTTCTGAAAACGACATTTCAAATGCGCCAACAATGAATTAGACGCTGGAAACATTCTTAGACGATAATCAACTAAAGAAAACACAACATGTGTGATTGGAAATTTGCAAAACACCTTAATGTTGATTATCACGTATAACACACAATTGATTGTAACGATAAGTAACCTCGTACGTATTCTAAATCTTCATATCTGCTAAACACTTCTAAAAGAATTTATAGAAACAAAATCGAAAAAGGCTGTTCGGAATATTGTATTAGATATACAATTAAAAGAGGTCTTCTGGTGTTTGATATCGTCAGGTGTTAACCATAATAAATCTTGTTGTAGTATGTTGC
Source organism: Limulus polyphemus (assembly GCF_000517525.1). NCBI lineage: Eukaryota > Metazoa > Arthropoda > Merostomata > Xiphosura > Limulidae > Limulus > Limulus polyphemus. The sequence continues at coordinate 530 of NW_013762165.1, forward strand.
TTATATAAATAGTGTTCAGAACATACTGAAGGGAGAGACAACAGCGTGAATGTAAAGCTAAATAACGAAAGTATAGTTTGCTTTAGGAAATTATCTAAATCAAGTAACTAGAATTAAGCTATAAATACACTGTTAACAGTAAATACCAAAGGAAAACATGCTATATCATACTTACAGATAATACATTAAAGATGTTACGGAAGGAGGATTACGAGAAAAACAATAAATATGAACAGAAACAAGTTAAAAACGGTAATTAAATTGAATAAACTGGAATGATATAAACACTTGAAAAATTACCTAGAGATAGATATCTCTGAAAACGACAATCCAAATGCGCCAAAAATGAATCAGACGCTGGAAACATTTCTTAGACGATAATCAACTATAGAAAACACATCAGGTGTGATTGGAAATTTACAAAACA
>NW_013762166.1:0-893 GCF_000517525.1 Limulus polyphemus
ATCGTCCGTAAAATGCAAATTTTATCTATTTTTAATAATCACGTACTCTTCTTATGGTTTCAAGTAATATACAAGACCCGAAAATAATATTTGTTAATAAACCTAAACAATATTTTAAACTAGGATTTCATGTTTATTTATGTACATAAAAACATTTTAATTTTGTTTCATAAATATATTTTTATTTCAAGTTTATGTTTGTATGCAGTCATACTTTTGTTTATTGTGCCAATTAAACCGTGGGGTCAGCAGTGTGAACTTTGTACGTTTTCCATAAACTAACTCACCCCTGTTGGGGGTCTCTTGTTCAGCCTAGCGCGACCGCATTTGAACGTTACTGTAGATATGATAGTAAGAAAGCTTTTCGGTACTTGAATATCATTTCTTTGAACTTTTAAACAAGTTTATTTCAACATATGTCCGTATATGCTGTTTCACAATAGAGACAAAACTAATTGCCACTACTAACGAATGTGTTTAACAGTTTATAGTACAGGTGGTTTCAATGAACACTGTCTGAGCCTGATCCCTTGTTACTTGATACATCCTGTATGAAGAGATTACCAAACGATACAGACACCATAAATTACAAAGAAAATTACTTTACAACACTTAAAAGATTAGTCCTGGTCACATTCCTCTCATTATAGTCAAGATTTATGTTGGAAATCGAAACTTTAGCTCTTCAATGTATTGAGACCCCAACTGTGAGAATGTCATAGCTTCTCTGTATTATTGAGATGAATGTATTTAGCCTGTTTTTACAACCAACATATGGATTTTATTGTTGTCATTTGTACATTGAGATTTAAACCATTTACAAAATACCAGAATAAACTCTATATATATGTATATATATATATATATATATATATATATATACTAGTTAGTAC
>NW_013762167.1:0-894 GCF_000517525.1 Limulus polyphemus
TTAGAAGTTTCGTGTGATTCCATATCGTTCTTACTTGATTTTTTTCACTGTAATTTGCTCAACACTGTGATGTAACTATTTACACGGATGGTAAAATTTTAATACAACTATTTGTTTCCATAATGCGTTGAAATGTGTCAGTGAGTCTTTAATCTTGAGGCCCGGCATGGCCAGGTGGTTAGGGAGCTCGACTCTCAATCTGAGGGTCGCGGATTCGAATCCCCGTCACACCAAACATGCTCGCCCTTTCAGCCGCGGGGGCGTTATAATGTGACAGTCAATCCCACTATTCGTTGGCAAAAGAGTAGCCCAAGAGTTGGCGGTGGGTGGTGATGACTAGTTGCCTTCCCCCTAGTTTTACACTGCTAAATTAGGGACGGCTTTGCGCGAAATTCAAAACACACAAACCGTAATGCATTGAAATGTGTCAGTGCGTCTTTAATCTTGAACCACAGACTTCGGTGCGTCCTTAATCTTGAACCGATGTCTTATGCCATATGAACTTTAGTCAATGATATTTTGTACTAGTTTGTAATTGTTTACGAAATTGAAGAATAATTAGACTGTTAACTCTCAAGAATACATCAGAAACGCTTTGTGTTGGAAAATTCGTGTCCGTCTCTTTTAAAGTTCCGGATACGAGGAACATAAGATAATTGGCAGATATTATAAAGTCTTTTAAAATCGGCATTCGTCTAGTAAACGATGATGTAATTTCTGACTACAGATGGCGTAGTTACCGAACACCAAACATTCCGCCATTACGAAATAGTCACAAATCAAATGACATCACGGTTATGTTCGTAAAAAAAAAGAAAACTCGGTATGGCAATATATTTTAATGGGATATTTTCCGTTTGGTGCCCATCCAACATATACCGAACGTGGAAAGTT
>NW_013762168.1:0-2119 GCF_000517525.1 Limulus polyphemus
AGTACACAGTATTCTTATATCTTGTGTCTTCTTATTGACAGTACACAGTATTGTAAATCTTGTGTCTTCTTATTGACAGTACCCAGTATTCTTATATTTTGTGTCTTCTTATTGACAATACACAGTATTGTTAAATCTTGTGTCTTCTTATTGATAGTACACAGTATTATTAAATCTTGTGTCTTCTTATCGACATTACAGTGTATTGTTAAATCTAGTGTTTTCTTATTGATAGTACACAGTTTTGGTAAATCTTGAGTCTTCTTATTGATAGAATCAATAAGAAGACACAAGATTTACCGATACTGTGTACTATCTATAACATGCCAAAAGATTTAACGATACTGTGTACTATCAATAAGAAAACAAAAGATTTAACAATACTGTGTAATGTCAATAGGAAGACACAAGATTTAATAATACTGTGTACTATCAATAAGAAGACACAAGATTTAACAATACTGTGACCTGTCAATAAGAAGATAGAAGATTTACATTACTATGTACTGTCAATAAGAAGACACAAGATATAAGAATACTGGGTACTGTCAATAAGAAGACACAATATTTAGCAATCCTATGTACTATCATAAAGAAGACACAATAATTAACAATACTGTGTATTATCAATAAGAAGACACAAGATTTAACAATACTGTGTACTATCATTAACAACACACGAGTTTTAACGATACTGTGTACTATCAATAAAAATACACAATATTGAACAATACTGTGTACTGCCAATAAGAAGACACAAGATTTACCGATACTGTGTACTATCTATAACATGCCAAAAGATTTAACGATACTGTGTACTATCAATAAGAAAACACAAGATTTAACAATACTGTGTAATGTCGATAAGAAGACACAAGATTTAATAATACTGTGTACTATCAATAAGAAGACACAAGATTTAACAATACTGTGTACTGTCAATAAGAAGACAAAATATTAAACGATACTGTGTACTGTCAATAAGAAAACACAAGATTTACAATACTGTGTACTGTCAAGAAGAAGACACAAGATATGAAAATACTGTGAACTATCACTAACAAGCCACAAGATTTAACGATACGGTGTACTGTCAATAAGAAGACACAAGATTTAACAATACTGGGTACTGTCCATAAGAAGACATAATATTTAACAATACTGTGTACTATCAATAAAAAGAAACGAGATTTAACGATACTGTGTACTATCAATAACAAGACACAAGATTTAACAATACTGTGTTCTATTAATAAGAAGACACAAGATTTAATAATACTGTGTACTAACTGTCAATAAGTAGACACGAGATGTAAGAATACTGTGTACTATCACTAACAAGCCACTAGATTTGACGATACTGTGTACTGTCAATAAGAAGACACAGGATTTAACAATACTGTGTACTATCAATAAGAAAACACAAGATTTAACAATACTGGGTTCTGTTCATAAGAAGACACAATATTTAACAATACTGTGTACTATCAATAAGAAGACACGAGATTTAACGATACTGTGTACTATCAATAACAAGACACAAGATTTAACAATATTGTGTTCTGTCAATAAGAAAACACAAGATATAACAACACTGTGTACTGTCAATAAGAAGACACAATATTTAACGATACTGTGTACTGTCAATAAGAATACACAATATTTAACAATACTGTGTACTGTCAATAAGAAGACACAAGATATAAGAATACTGTGTACTATCACTAACAAGCCACAAGATTTAACGATACTGTGTATGGTCAATAAGAAGACACAAGATTTAACAATACTGGGTACTGTCCATAAGAAGACACAATATTTAACAATACTGTGTACTATCAATATGAAGACACGAGATGTAACGATACTGTGTACTACGAGATTTAACGATACTGTGTACTCTCAATAACAAGACACAAGATTTAACAATACTGTGTACTATCAATAAGAAAATAAGAAGACAGACAGTACACAGTATTGTTAAATATTGTGTCTTCTTACTGTCCATCCTTATTGACAATAAACAGTATTGTTAAATCTTGTGTCTTCTTATTGACAGAACACAGTATCGTTAAATCTTGTGGCTTGTTAGTGATAGTACACAGTATTTTTATATCTT
>NW_013762169.1:0-895 GCF_000517525.1 Limulus polyphemus
CATGTTGGATTGGAAAATAGACCAGTATAATTATGATATTGAATAGAGAAAGAAAATCTCATGGAAATGCCGATGGACTGAGCTGAAAATCCTGCAAAAATTACTGACATTGAGAGGTTGAACTAACCAGGTGCCATCAAGCTGAAGTCAAAGTCACTGAAGGAGTTGAAGATAGTGAAGTGGAACCAGGTATAGATATTAAAGCAGAGCAGGATAAAGATCAAGATTTGAAGCCAATAATTGATTTTCTAAAAGCAACGGTTTTGTGCCCTGCTTGGGAGAAAGTCTCTAGTCTAAGCCCTGTGGCAAAGAACTATTTGGCACAATGGGACCAGTTGAAGCTTGAAGATGGTATTCTTGTTCGGAGATGGGAAACTGCAGATGAGAAAGTGACGACCTGGCAAACAGTTATACCGAGAAAGTTACGAGAAGTTGTGCTGCGTCAGTCCCATGATAGTTTAACTGGAGGACATCTCGGAGTTAAGAAGACATTGAGTCACCTACAACAGAGATTTTACTGGATAGGTATGATGCAAGATGTGGAAGAATGGTACAAAACATGTAGTACATGTTGTGCTAAAAGGGGACCCAAGCATAAGGGACGTGCTCCAATGAAGTTATATCAAGTTAAATGGAAAGAGTACCCATTGACATTGCTGGTTCTTTGCCCGAAACTCGTGCTGGAAGCAGGTACATTTGTGTGGTGATAGATTATTTTACCAAGTGGCCTGAGGCATATGCAATACCAAATCAGCTTTGGCTATTAAAGATTTCTTCTTCAGATTTTTATGCCATACGAACTACATTCAGTTCAAGGCCATAATTTTGAATCAGCTGTGTTCCATGAATGCTGCAAGTTGTTTAGCATACAAAGACCAGGACAACGCCACTCCAC
>NW_013762170.1:0-894 GCF_000517525.1 Limulus polyphemus
ATCTGAAGACAATCATATATATAAGACTGACACAAACATTACCAATGCGTGACTTAAAACCTCAAATTCAGAAGTTTGTGTATTTCGGGTAACAAATGAACAACCCATATTGCTTCCACTGTGATGAACGATCACAGTCTTGCAGTTGTTCTTATTGGCTACCTGTGACAATCTTGTCTACTGGTTTCAAGAGGTTGTTTGTTACATCACTTTATGAAGCATGTGCACACCGAAAATGCCTGTAGACCAGTTTCCTTTATTCCTTCTTCGCCCGTTGGCCAATCATTTTGTCTGACCTCTGCAGAAGGCAACTCCGTTGTTAACTTCAACCTCTGTGACCTTTAGCGTTTCAGCGGATACAATCTTGTTCACAACTGAACAATCCTGAAGTATAAAGCTGACCAGCAGTGATAATTTCTGTTCATTTTGTTAGTATCTTTCGTTTGAAAAAGTTGAAGACGGATAGACAAGTAAAGTGTTAAACTTGTGACAGCAATATTCACAGAAAGCTCCTGAATTATTTTAAAGTAAGAAAAACATTTCATGTGTTTAATGTGTATTTCATGGAATATGTTACTTATTAATGTTTATAAATGTGTCCTAAGCATACTAAAAGACATGTAGTTGCGAGCGTAATAGATCACCAGCGCCTTCATAAGAAATAGCACGAATAACGAAAGATGACCATCATATTTTACCTAAATAATCAGAGAATTAATATGCTTCTAAAGCCGTTTCTGGAACGAATTGATAAACATTAAAAGTGTAAATTATTATAATTTACATAGATAATGTGAATGTTTATTTATTGTTTTAACAGGAATTAACAATTTAATATGGAGAACAACTGTGCGAGTGAAAAAGGATTGACACGTCGAAAGACGCAATACTTCT
>NW_013762171.1:0-4662 GCF_000517525.1 Limulus polyphemus
CTGTGCAAAGAGATTGTGTCGCCCTCCAATTGGTGGAGAGCTATCATCGCACTAGGGCAGTTCGAGAGTTTTTACGAGTGCAAGTTACTGTGCAAAGAGATTGTGTCGCCCTCCAATTGGTGGAGAGCTATCATCGCACTAGGGCAGTTCGAGAGTAAAGAGATTGTGTCGCCCTCCAATTGGTGGAGAGCTATCATCGCACTAGGGCAGTTCGAGAGTAAAGAGATTGTGTCGCCCTCCAATTGGTGGAGAGCTATCATCGCACTAGGGCAGTTCGAGAGTTTTTAGGTGGGAGTTAGCTCAATGCTAGTAGCATACAAATCTCATGGGCATATGCGTGAGGATCAAGCTGTTCTGTGTATGGAGGCGAGTGTTATCTCGGAAGAACTTGTTATGGTAAAATTTTACAAATGTACAAAAACCTAATTCAGAATATTTGTATGTCAAAACCAATCAGTTGGCAAATGGTGGAAAACTGCTTCTGTAAGATTTCAAAAGAGAAAATTACTAGACATAGATTACTGCTTGTTTGTTTGTAATTAAGCACACTATACAATGGGCTATCTGTGCTCTGCTCACCACGGGTATCGATACCCGGATTCTAGCGTTGTAAGTCCGCAGACATACCGCTGTGGCACTGGGGGCTACTGCTTGTTAAGCAACTGAAAATAGCAATAGGTAAAATGTGGAATACTGCTTATAACAAAAAACAGGAAACAGTAAAACATGGAATAATGCTTACAATGGAAGAGACAATCAGCAGAATCTATGTTGTTGTTGTTCATAAAAAAATTAGCAAAACGTGGGACAGATGATTGCTGTACTGTCCACAACTGTGTCTTGACAGATGATTGCTGTACTGTCCACAACTGTGTCTTGACAGATGCTTGCTGTACTGTCCACAACTGTGTGTTGACAGATGATTGCTGTACTGTTTACAACTGTGTGTTGACAGATGATTGCTGTACTGTTTACAACTGTGTGTTGACAGAGATTATTTTACTGCTCACTATTTGTTTGTTTTCTACTGCTGAGTGTATTTTTTATTTGTGAGGTAACTACTCAGAAGCCAAGTTTGTTTGTAATTTGTGTGAACATATTTTTCTAAACTTGAATATATCTAATTGTTTAGTTTAAAGCTCATTTTAGCTTGTATAAATAATGAAGTGTACAGATTTATTACATTACTTATACAACAAAGCAGAAATTTAAAAGCTTGTTGTTCAATACATTATTGTTTTACATTTTTTATGAAGAAATTTCATTCTCTATGTTACAGCATGTCCAAAGTCCACCTACGCATCAAACGCAAGATGAGAGTAAAAGGCTTCACTAATGATTTTTAACATACAGTGTTGTACTTTAGTCACAACTGATCTTTAGTAAAATAGTTGTAGACTAAACAAGTAAAAAAAGCTAATCTTGACAGGTAAGTTTTCTTTTATGACACCATAGTTTCACAAGTCTTGCAACATTTTATATTGTAGTGTTGGAGTTATTGCTTTATAATAACACTTCTCTAACTTTCTCCAAAAGTGTTAGCTTTTCATTTTCTATTAAGTAGTATTAAGACACAGTTGTGGACAGTACAGCAATCATCTGTCAAGACACAGTTGTGGACAGTACAGCAATCATCTGTCAAGACAACCAGCGTCATATATCATCAAAGTACCGCTTTTGCTTGTTAACATCAACTTTTCCGTAGCCTCCACAGTACTAACGAGTTAGCGTCAGTAATTAATCACTGTCAATCATTTGTGCTAGTGCCTTTACTTCGTTTCCTACGCCATTATGTTAAAAATGTTCATGTACCACACTCCAACTTTACTTTCTTATATTTTGTTCTTGCTCTTTCAAGAAAATGTCTTAAACTTGGAAATTACCATGAAGCAATTGCACGAATTCCTCAAAATCATCAATTGCTTCAAGTTAACAGATAATTATAATATGCATAGCTGTATGTTGACAGATGACCACTATACTATTTACAGCTGTATGTTGACAGATGACCATTATACTATTTAAAACTGTATGTTGACAGATGATCACTATACTATTTACAGCTGTATGTTGACAGATGATTGCTGCACTGTTTACAACTGTGTCTTGAAAGATGATTTACAGCTGTATGTTGACAGATAACCACTGTACTGTTTACAACTGTGTTGACAGATGATTGCTGTACTATTTACAGCTGTATGTTGACAGATAACCACTGTAATGTTTACAACTAGGTGAGTTATTGTAACACATTGGACTGTTCCCAAACCATAACCAAAACCCTCAAGTGATTGGTTAATGTTATGGTGAGTTAGTCAGTTGCCTTCTTACTTGTGCTAGTACTTGAAGTCTGGTGCTGGGGGTTGATTAGTTGTTGAAACTGTTGTGGAGTCTCCTGGAGTTTATCATGGTTTTAAATTGGCACAGTTTCTGGTTCCGGGCAGGTGGCAAAGGCATGGAGTTCTCGGTGTCGTTGGTGAGTGAGCGGAAGACTGAAAAAGGTTCGTCGTTTTGTTCAAAAGATCATTTCTTATCTAACTGTATTTCTCCCTCAAACGAGAGTTTTTAAACAACTTTTCCCTCGTGTTCCTTCGAATTCCCAAATAGTATGCAGCACTACCTGCAAGTAGTTCTCACACCTTATTGGTTAATTCTTGTAACACATTGAACTGTTCCCAAACCATAACCAAAACTCTCAAGTGATTGGTTAATGTTATGGTGAGTTATTGTAACACATTGAACTGTTCCCAAACCATAACCAAAACCCTCAAGTGATTGGTTAATGTTATGGTGAGTTATTGTAACACATTGGACTGTTCCCAAACCATAACCAAAACCCTCAAGTGATTGGTTAATGTTATAGTTTTTTTCTGGCAGTTATTTAGATTTAAAAATAATTATTTCCGAAGAAATAATTACTAATCTGAGGTGCTCGAAGATTAAGCAATCCTCCTTCACCCCGCTCGTGGTCTAGGAATATGGGCTTAACTTTAAAATTGGAAATTAATGCAGATGAGGTATGTAATTTTAAAAAGGTAAACAAGAGAGTAACTGTAGACAATAAAAAGTGAAGAACAAACTAAACGGCCGATATCGAACAGATGGTCCATCAGGGTGACGGAGATCTAAAAATCCTATGCCGAGAATTTAATGTGAGGAAACGGGAGTACCCCGAGAAAACCCACTTTCACTGGTAACGACTGATTTGTTACCAGTGCCCGATTAATGAGAAGAAGTAAACAGGGAAGGCAAAGAAGAAATTCAGTTCCTCACGAGTTCTTATTAAGTTCCCAGCAGTTGCTCTCAGCCAGCTCTAAGATGATGTTGAATGTATCCAAAGACACATCTCGCCAATGTTGTAAGTCGAATTTTCTTATTCTGAAGCTTCAATTAATGTAATTATAGTAAGAAAAATTTATGATGTGTTAACTGATTATTAGTAGAAGATTTACACGAGATAAAATTAAGATTTTTGCTAAACAAATGATTTGTTAAATTAGAGAATTTATCTATATGCTTACTCTTAGTATTGTTGTGGATTATGTATTGCGAAAAAAAGACTGTTATATCGATAATTGAAAGACTTGGGCTCAATTTCTTTATTCTAGCTGTAAATTACCTCTAGTTAGTGGCTTGTGAGCTCCACTTTACCTCTAGTTAGTGGTTTGTGAGCTCCACTTTACCTCTAGTTAGTGGCTTGTGAGCTCCACTTTACCTCTAGTTAGTGGTTTGTGAGCTCCACTTTACCTCTAGTTAGTGGCTTGTGAGCTCCACTTTACCTCTAGTTAGTGGCTTGTGAGCTCCACTTTACCTCTAGTTAGTGGCTTGTGAGCTCCAATCGCCACCGCAATCCTCAACTGAACAAACATGGTGTAATCGGCAGTATAATTGAAACTCCAATAATTAACCCTAAGGGCGCTGCCCATTACAAACGATTGAATGTTACCAGATATAATAAAAACATTTACAAGATTTCGACAAAGCTAAGGGGTTTCTAATCTGATAAACTAAAAATAATAAATAACTACATACAAGTTCGTGTACTAAACAAAGACTTGAAATATAACTTTATGGTATCGTTGTGCACAAATTATATAAAAAGTTATATCAACTTCAAGTCTCACACAGTGTACAATTAACTAAGTTTAGCTCAAACTAAGTAAAACATAATATCAAGTAAAGATTACAAAGTTAACCCACGAAACATTATAACTAACCTGGTTAATTACAGTTTTAACGTTTTACTGTTCCACTATCTTAAGACTTATAGTTATTACAACTCAAAATATTTATACTAACATTCTGTATATGCACATCAACAGAAATATTTATTGACTGATCATACTCTAAATAATAGTAATATTTTTGTTGTACTTTTACTGAAGTAAAAACTTAGACATAACTATATAGGACAGTATTGTTACGTCTCCGTTTGTTAATTAACTTTCTGTAACTTCGTTCCGACGAAACTTAAGCGACACAAGTCCTTTCTTAATAAAACTGGTTTATTCTTTCCGAATATAACTTTACAGATATATTCAACTTCAACAATCGCGCTAAACAAACGCTATAACTCTCAAAGAACGTCTCTCGTGCTCTCTGACTGTAATTCAATTACTCACTGTCTACACACACATTATTGCGTCACGTTGTCACCCTCTT
>NW_013762172.1:0-1942 GCF_000517525.1 Limulus polyphemus
GTTTGAGAATATTTGAGCTAGCGAATACATATTATTATCAAAGTGAAAATACTTAAAATACTCGTTAGAAAGCTTAAGCACATAGCGTACAAAGAAACATAAAAATTACTTCCCAAATTTTGATTTATTTATTCAAGAGGATGTTTCAGACAACAGCTTTTCTGGTATAAATCTATGATGTTTCAGCCAGTAGTCGGTAGTACAATGAGCAACTGACTTAAACTATAGTGAACTAATTGATATTGTTGTGGTAGTTATAAAACAGCAAGTAATAATATGGAAGAAAAAAAAAGCGCCAGTATTTCCATATTCCATCATTTGTCCAGAGAATCATGAATTTATGGTCCATGAATGTGATTTTTGTGAGAATCTTGGAATCGGCATGCCAATGTTGTACCAAGGTGTGTATTTGTAAATGATTACACTAATTGTATGTAGTTACCAAGTCTAGTAGTATAAGTTTCCTTCATTCTAGTTTACCATTTGTCTAATTGTTATTTCGTTTTCAGCTATAACTAGTATTTTACCTGTGTTTGATAATGTTGTTTGTTTTATTTCAAACTTATACAATATTTTTTTTTCAGTACAGAACATGTTAGATACGCTAAAATGTTTTTTGTGAAAAACATAGCAAAACTCCAAATGAACAAAACTATCTTAATATTTAATACTGCTATCAATGTGTCTATGTTGTAGGAGGGAGAAGGAAGAAATAAATAATGTTGATGTGCCGTAGACAGGTTCCACGGAAACTTAATAATTATTTTCTTTGCTTTAAAAAGAAGAAAATGCTTAGGTTCAACATGGAAACCAGACGCCAAAGGCCACCACCAGAGGCTAAAAAAACTTCCTAATCCTACAAAATAAGTAATTGATACATTTGATGGAAAACGAAGTCTAATAATGAATAGTAGAGCAACGGCAAAAAATGTAAACATCTTTAATTAATGAATGTTTCGGAATTACACATATTCTACCTTCAGCAAATCTATGAAAATGACAACTGAACAATCTTTATATCAGTTACTAATATAAAAATACAATGAATAGTGTTAGAAAACTTATAAAATATTCAGTTAAAAAAAAGCTAGTTGAATAAAGCAAGGGGGAAAGAGTTTAAATTTCGATTGAGGCTTGGATTTTCGTTCATAACATGTATACTTTCTGTTATCAACAGTTCGTGACCATTACAATCAGTAGTTACAATTAAAAAGTCTTCTATGGAAATGGGGTGTGATTATGACGTTTTATTGTGAAACTATATAGGAGAGTTAGGTGGAGTTTGAAGTTAAAGTCCAGTTCTGTTAGAAACTAACTTATTAAATGAAAAACAGTATAGTAGTAGATACTACCACTGGACAGTAAGTGATCTAGAAGAACAGTACGTTACTATGGTTAACAACTAGACATTTAAAAAAGAAAACAGTTAAGAGTTTGACTATCTTCCTATTCCAGAAAACACATTGAATACTAAGCCTCTACCTAGATGATGATGTGTACATTAATATAGAAAGAAATGACATCAACATTGATATTTTGTTGATTTATTTATTTCCACGCAAACGTATTTGAGGATTACCCACGATAATTTCTTTCAGATACATTGTGCTACTATATTAGATACTAGCCCTGATGATGGTAACTGTTACCGAAACAAGTCGGCTGTATCTAATGATGAAAATTTTACCTTTCATAATCCCACAAACCGTCAGTTTTTGTGGTTTTTACCCACGATAGAAGACCATAATTCTAGAGTTATACATTAGAGGGAAGGCAGCTAATCAACAACACTCGCTGCCAACACTTTCACTTCTATAATTGGATAGTGGGATTTTATCATCAACCTTACAATGTATTCACGGACAAAACAATGTGAAGCTCTATTTTTATTTTTGACAGTAATGAGGCGCAATCTCGTGGGTTCTAACATCTACAGTATGAT
>NW_013762173.1:0-2429 GCF_000517525.1 Limulus polyphemus
ATCACATAGTAATGAACAATCTTGGTGACGTGATATTAATCACGTAACAATGAACAATCCTGGTGATATCATATTTATCACATAGTAATAAACAATCTTGGTGACGTGATATTAATCACGAAGGCACGAACTATCCTTTGAAGACATACACTAACACTTAACAATGAACAATCCTGGTGATATCATATTTATCACATAGTAATGAACAATCCGTGTGACCTGATATTAATCACGTAACAATGAACAATCCTGGTGATATCATATTTATCATATAGTAATGAACAATCTTGGTGACGTGATATTAATCACGAAGGCACGAACTATCCTTATGAAGACATACACTAACACTTAACAATGAACAATCCTGGTGATAGCATATTTATCACATAGTAATGAACAATCTTGGTGACGTGATATTAATCACGAAGACATGAACTATCCTTATGAAGACATACACTAACACTTAACAATGAATAATCCTGGTGACGTGATATTAATCACGAAATCACGAACAATCCTTGTGAAGACATACTTAACACCTAACAATGAACAATCCTTTCGATCTCTGGAAAAATAGCAACTAGTTTTACATCAGCAGACCACTGTTTCTTTTACATTTATTGTAGTAAACATTTATTTATGGTATAATGATTAATTATACAAGTTTGGTATGCATATAATAAAGGAAAAGGTTAGAACTTAATCAAAATGGAAGAAAGCCAGCAATGTCACAGGAATAAATAAAATAATCGTGATTAGAAACATTTAATATGACACACTTGAAAGTAACGCGATACCTTGTGGTTAAATACGAAAATGTTTTTCTGACTGTTAGCAAATGAGAGAAATATGGAACATAGGTGCCAAATGGGTACCACAAACGTCACCCAGCTGGAGATAAAACGCGACTGTAACCCCTCTTCTCATCTTATGAAGGGGGATTATTGTATCTACCTATCATGCACACAGACAAGAAGACATTCAAAAAAAAAACTTAATAGCCAACATGGCTTCATCTTATTCGCAGAAGCTGGACTTTTTGAAATTTTGAATCACGTGGCTTCAAGCTTTCTGGATGACTGGCTGGAGCCAACGCTGACTCTAAATCGGACTTTGGACAAAGCTCGTTTACTGCGTGGTATGGTGGCCATCCTGAGTTTTTCAGCTTGTAATTAGTCCTAAGAGAAAGACAACTCTGTGATGATGAGATGTCTCGTTCGCTTAAATATTTCAGCTATTTAAAAATTCTAGCTATTTCTTGCTCTTCTTTCTTGAGTTATAGCCAGAAAGTCTTGACCTCATACATTCGTTTCTCATCCCTGAAAAAATGCAATAAAAGGTTTTTGAAGAGTTTTTTTTCTTGGAAGACATCATGTTCAAAGTTTTATTAGTTTAATTGATCCAAATACTTTATTGAATATTCTCTCTCCAAATTGGTATTATGTCTTTTGTTCAGATTTCTTAGTGTTTTTTGTTCTTCTTCTTCTTAACAGATGTTTGTTTTTTACAATCAACACCATGCTTGTTTAGTGTTCTTTGTTCTGCCAAATGAAGCACATGAGTAATAGGCTAGACTTTAGAGAGTGTTAGTGCTTTCAACCTTGGAATACAGGGATTTCACACATTAACCGAATAGGTCTATACTAGAATAAATATCCACTCAGACTAACATAGTGAATGGTTTTATAACACCATAAATAGCCACCCAGACTAACACAGTGAATGGTTTTATAACACCATAAATAGCCACCCAGACTATCATAGTGAATGGTTTTATAACACCATAAATATCCGCCCAGACTAACATAGTAAATGGTTTTATAACACCATAAATATCCACCCAGACTACCCAATGAATAGTTTTATAACACCATAAATATCCACCCAGACTACACAATGAATGGTTTTATAGCACCATAAATAGCCACCCAGACTATCATAGTGAATGGTTTTATAACACCATGAATATCCACCCAGACTAACATAGTGAATGGTTTTATAACACCATAAATAGCCACCCAGACTACACAATGAATGGTTTTATAACACCATAAATATCCACCCAGACTACACAATGAATGGTTTTATAACACCATAAAATACCTTCAGACTACAAACTGAATAAAATGTTTTATAGAAAAGTGTGTCAGGACGAGAACTGGCTTTTCTTTCAGACTACACCTGGATTTAAATAAGAGTAATTATATTACTTCAAAACCTGAAAGAGGTTTCCCTGAAGAACATAATTAACTCGCTTTAAAACACGTGCCTTCTCCCTCCACTGTGGTTCTTGCAAATTGAACCTCCTTAACCAGCAATGCTTGGAGACGGCTTGAATGGGTAATGAATAAAACTTTAATATAAGTTTAACGTTTCGAACAAGGTTACGTTGTACATTTGTCGTTATGCTAAACTTATATTACAGTTTT
>NW_013762174.1:0-1386 GCF_000517525.1 Limulus polyphemus
TGATTACTACTTCTTTCTTACTTTCCTATCTATCCTCTAGCTTTGATTACTACGTCTTTCTTACTTTCCTACTAGCCTCTAACTTGGATTACTACTTCTTTCTTACTTTCCTACTAGCCTCTAGCTTTGATTACTACTTCTTTCTTATTTTTATACTAGCCTCTAGCTTTGATTACTACTTCTTTCTTACTTTCCTATTAGCCTCTAACTTTGATTACTACTTCTTTCTTAGATGCATAGGTAGTCTTTCTTGCTTTCCTATTTAGTCTATAGCATTGGAAACCACAACTTCTTACATATATATGATATATGTAACAATTGCATTAATTCTTTCTTTCATTCATATCTAGCCTGTAACATTGGTCGCCACCTCATCCATTAATCCCTGTCTAGTCTGTAACCTTGCTCACACCTCCTTTATTAATTTACTGTTTAACCTGTTCCATTGGTTAAAGTTCTTTCTTGATCTAACATATAACATTGGTTACTATTTGTTGCTGTTACATTCGTCATTAATTACCTAGTCACATCAATATCAAGCATATAACATCAATCACTATGACTTTGTTCATTTTTTTCTCGCCTCAACAACTTCTTCTTACATTCCTACTTAACCTGCAACATCCGTCACCATTTCTTCCATACTTTCATCTCTGACTTGAAACTTTTTTCACTGCTTCAATCTTACGTTATTATTTAATGTAATATTGTTGACCATCTCCTCCTTAGATTCTTGTAAGATTGGTCACTACTTATTTTGTACTTTCTCATCTAGCCTTTAACACTAGTCACCATCTCCTTACTTTCCTATCTAGCCTATAACATTGTTCACCATCTTCTCTTGACTTTCTCATCTAGCCTTTAACACTAGTCACCATCTTCTCTTGACTTTCTTATCTAGCCTTTAACACTAGTCACCATCTCCTTACTTTCCTATCTAGCCTATAACATTGTTCACCATCTTCTCTTGACTTTCTCATCTAGCCTTTAACACTAGGGCACCATCTCCTTACTTTCCTATCTAGATTGCAATCTTGTTCACTGCCTTTTTTACTTTTCTGTTTAACTTGTAACATTGGTTACGAATTCTTTCCCAGTTTGCTATCTAGCCTTCAACATTGGTTATTACCTCTTTGTTACATCCTTCTCTAGCCTGTAAGATTGTTAACAACCTCCTCCATACTTTACTTTCTAGCCTGCAACATTAGTTAATACTTCTTTGTTACATCCTTCTGTAGCCTGTAAGATTGTTAACAACCTCCTGCATACTTTACTTTCTAGACTTCAACATTGGTTATAACCTCTTTGGTACATCCTTATGTAGCCTGTAATATTGTTAACAACCTCCTGCATATTTACTTTCTAGCCTTCAACATTGGTTATTAC
>NW_013762175.1:0-892 GCF_000517525.1 Limulus polyphemus
ATAACCTATTCGTTGAGGAATATATGGAATGTATGTGTGCGCGTTTTATTTTTTTTGTTGTTGTTGTTGTTTTTTATAGCGAAGCCACTTCGGGCTATCTACTTTTTCCACCAAGGGGAAGCGACCCCCTGATTTTAGTGTTGCAAATCCATTTACTTACTGCTGTTCCACCGCGGAATATATAGACTGTAATCGGTCCACTTATGTCTACAGAAGATTGCGGTGGTAAAATACACCCTTTTGAATTCATCCCAAATGTGCTCAATTTGAATGAAATCAAGTGCATGTGCTAGCCAAAAAAAGAAACTTGAGATACTGACATACTTTTAAACCTTAAACATCAACTACCTAAATTTACCAAAATAGCAAAATCTTAACAGTACGTTTAACTCTATTAATAAAGTAACAACACATAACGAGGTTTTGCTGCAATTAAAATGTTTAAAATAAGAAAGGTAAATCGGTACATAATGTTTCAATATCGAACTGTAAATATCTAGTAATTGAAATAACTTACATCCACTGTATTCTTTATTTCGCAAGTCGTTTTAACATACAAAGAAAATGCAAAATTGGCTGTATATATAGAAGTAAAAACACATCCATATGTATAAAGCACAAAAATGTCTGTCTATTTGTCTGTTACCTAACTACTCTAAGGTCGCTGGGCCAATCTAAACCATATGTGGGATGATATACTGCAACAAGGGGCATGTTAATAGGGGGATCACAACCCCTCCATACCCATTATTGCTGTTATTGAGCATTTATTATCTTTGACGTAAGTTAACGTTAACTACATTCATAGATGGCACCACGTCCGTACACCGAAAAAAACTTTATTAAAATTTCTATCACACAACATACATTGAGTGGTCACAAGTAAATAGAC
>NW_013762176.1:0-895 GCF_000517525.1 Limulus polyphemus
TCATGGTAGCATATTCACAGACAGACTGCTTTCTTAAATCCCTGATGTTCAAATGAAAATTACGTCTCCCAGTGGATCTTATTTATGACCTTTTGCAAAGTGCAAATGTGCCACAATATCCATATGAATATGTGAAATAGCTGAGTTATGTGATATTTTATATGCATGATTTTGTGCATCAGCAAACAGATAAAGTAGCCATGTGTCAAAAGAGGTGTTATGATAAAATAGTAACAGAACAAATGTCTAACTCTAATGAGCGGATTTGGTTATAGTGCGTTACTACAACACATAAACAACTCGGTTTTGGCTGGAATGGTTCATATCTTGTCTGTTTACAGCTCAGTGAGATGAATCATCAGTTACAGTGGTCTCTTTATCTGGCTGGAGTGGTTCATATTTTGTCTGTTTACAGCTCAGTGAGATGAATTATCAGTTACAATGGTCCCTTTACGTGTATAAATGCATTAAATATGTCGACAAGTTGAAGATCTACATCAAGTGTGAGTTTCTCAAGAATGTATAAATTCACAATTAAGATGCGCAAAATAAGGTTGACTCTGACGACGAAAGCATTGCATCCTATCAAGACTGGTGAAAAATATTTGTCTGTTTATGAGGAGTAAGCTGAAGAAATATCAGTAGAGAAGCAGTCTGTTACTTTTGATAATTTACCAAGATGCCAAAAATGATCTACTAATAATTCTGGCTAGCTTAACAACTTGACTAGCAATTAGGACAGTCAATTGGTTGAAAGGAAGTGAAATACCAAGTTGTAGTTCAGAGGAGAATGTTTTCGGAAGTTATGTGATAAGTGCTCAAATATTGTAACAGTTAGGACCGTTGATTGGTTGAAAGGAAGTGAAATACCAAGTTGTAGTTCAGAGGAGAGTGT
>NW_013762177.1:0-1923 GCF_000517525.1 Limulus polyphemus
ATTTAATGGAAGAAACAAATTTAAAACCAACTAAACTTTAGGTTCTGACTAAAAGATAATCTATTGAGAATCGCCATGGGTACATTCACAGTTTCTCTCTGTGGCTGACCAATAATAAAAATAGATCACAGAAGTATATCTGCTTCATGTCATGGTTATAAAGCAGTAGTTCTATATCGAAGCATACAATAAAATAGTAGATAAGTTTCTAGATTGAACCCTACTACAGAAATTAACATGTAGAGTTGAATTTAGCTTCACTCGGAATCTACGAGTCGTGAGTTCAAATCATATCACCGAAAATACTTACCTTTCAGCATTTGGGGCATTTTGATGTGCCGGTAAATGCCACTATTTGATTAGAGTAGTCCAAGAGTTGGCGGTGGGTAGTATTGACTAGCTGTCTTCCTTTTAGTCTATCACTTCTAAATTAGGGATAGCTAGTGCAGATAGCCCTCACTCAGTTTTGCGATCGGCATTTTGGTCTTAATAGACCAGGGAGGGTCAGGTAGAAAATACCTCTTCCTCCTTTCCGTACTCTAGTTTTGGGGTTCGGATCCCCGTCCCACCAAACATGCTCGCCCTTTCAGCCGTGGGGGTGTTATAATGTGACCCACTATTCGTTGGTAAAACAGTAGCCCAAGAGTTGCCGGTGGGTGGTGATGACTAGCTGCCTTCCCTCTAGTCTTACACCGCAAAATTAGGGA
Organism: Limulus polyphemus; assembly: GCF_000517525.1. Classification (NCBI taxonomy): domain Eukaryota; kingdom Metazoa; phylum Arthropoda; class Merostomata; order Xiphosura; family Limulidae; genus Limulus; species Limulus polyphemus. The sequence continues at coordinate 708 of NW_013762177.1, forward strand.
CGGCTAGCGCAGATAGCCCTCGTGTAGCTTTGCGCGAAATTCAAAAACAAAAAAACTCTAGTTTTGATACAGATGAATGTTGATGTAGATGTCCATGTAGGTATCTTCATTTACATTCGTGTGTTGTGCATAACATCACTTAATTCGGTGTTGTAAAGTCTTACAATTAACGAACAGACCCATATATGCGGACAACACATTTCACTCGTTTGAAACTAATATAATATATAATATAACACATAAAATACCCTTTTTAAATGTATTTATTTTAGTCTAAACTAGTGTAAGGTTTAAAGTCTAGTAATAAGTGGCCTTATTAAATCACTTGTCTTGACATCACTGCCCACTCTGTTTGTATGTGTGTGTGACAACATGATGACATTCGTAATTCCTGAAAGTCTGTGTCCTGATTGTAAGCACGTGAAGTAAAGTTAAACAGTATCAAGATTTAACTAGTTTGACATCAGTTCAGGATAATATAGATTCGTTAGTTTTGTGAACTTATAATAGAAACAACACGTAAAAATGTGTATGTGTGCTTTGTGATTGTATGTTGTCAGTTAAAAAGAACACAGAAACTTTGTAGATCCTGATTGAAAGCGTGTTTTGAACACGTTACATCACTAATGTGGTCGTTATTCTATAATATTAAAATCAAGTTGTGATCTCATTCAAACAAATGATAACATGTTAGTTTAAATAATATTTTTGACATTGTTCATATGAGGAAGTCCACCCTTGTAAAACTCGTGTTAGATAAAGTAATATGTGTAAAATGAAATATTTTTTCAAACATAAAGTCAAACTAGTGAAAGTGTAAGTTTTAATTAATGCATAATAAACGTTAAATTGACGATGTAAAATGTAATATTTTGTTGTATAAATTATTAAAAGTATAACTTCTAATTATTGTATGATTTCGCCCTTTTTAGGAGGAGAAAGAAAATGAACAAGAAGAGAGACTACAGCAGTGGTTGGAGGAAAAAGAAAATAAACAAGAAGAAAGTCTCCAACAGTTGAGAAAAAGCCAGAGTACACAAATGGAAAACATTAGTAAATTTCAAAGCGAATTAAATACATTAAAGGATGATCTGTTGTCTTTTACACAAGGAGGATACATTAACCATCGACTTAATCAGCCCCAGACAATGACAAGCCCTATCCAGACCCCGCAGCTAAACCCTAATGCAGACATATTCAGTCCCGTTAGAGTCAC
>NW_013762178.1:0-964 GCF_000517525.1 Limulus polyphemus
CTTGTTGGATTCTGCTTCATGTGGGGTTCATCTGCTTCATCAGTAAATGTCCTATCATCGGTAACAGTCATACCAATGGTAGTAACTTCACCATGAGCTTCACCATTTCCCTTCTCAAAACTGAGTAGAGTTTCTTCTTCGACGATGGCTTCTTCAGGTGTCACGTCTTCAGTAGCGTCATTTGTTCTGTGGTCCACTTCGTCCCAACTGAAATGTCCTGGACCATGATAATGCCAAAGCCTGTTGGCATGCACCACTTTTGGCTTACCTCGCCGACCACATTTTACCCGGCAAGTCACGTCTGAGAGACGATCCACTATGTCATATGGGTCTTCCCATGGAGAAGACAACTTAGGAGACTTCCCTTTGGTCTTCCTGGGATTATAGAACCATACCTTGTCTCCTGGTACAAAGCTGACTTAGGTAGATCTCTTATCATAAGCCAACTTCATCGAATCAGCAGACGTTTTCAAGTTTGTACACACTTGATGGTGAATATCATCCATCCTTTCCGATAACACTTCCACAAACTCCGACACATTCTCAGGCAACTCTTCATCATTTGGGCGTCCCTTATGCTTGGGTCCCCTTTTAGCACTACATGTACGGCATGTCTTGCACCATTTTTCCACATCTCGCCTCATACCTATCCAATAAAATCTTTGTCGTAGATGACTCAATGTCTTCTTGATTCCGAGATGTCCTCCAGTTAAATTATCATGGGACTGACGCAGCACAACTTCCCGTAACTTCCTCGGTATAACTGTTTGCCAAGTCGTCACTTTCCCATCTGTAGTTTCCCATCTCCGGACAAGAATACCATTTTCAAGCTTCAACTGCTCCCATTGCGCCCAATAGTGCTTTATCACAGGGCTTAGACTAGACACCTTCTCCCAAGCAGGGTGCAAAACACTTATTTTTAGAAAATCAATCATTGGCTTCAAATCTTGGTCTTTCTCCTGTT
>NW_013762179.1:0-470 GCF_000517525.1 Limulus polyphemus
TTGGTGCACCAACTTGATGTAACTTCATTGGAGCACGTCCCTTATGCTTGGGTCCCCTTTTAGCACAACATATACTGCAGGTCCTGCACCATTCTTCCACATCTTGCCTCATACCTATCCAGTAAAATCTCTGCTGTAAGTGAATCAATGTCTTCTTAACTCCAAGATGTCTTCCTGTTAAACTATCATGGGATTGACATGGCACAACTTTCCGTAACTTTCTCGGTATAACTGTTTGCCAGGTTGTCACTTTCCCATCTCTGGACAAGAATACAAAATTTTCAAGCTTCAACTGGTCCCATTGTGCCCAATAGTTCTTTGTCACAGGGCTTAAGCTAGACACCTTCTCCCAAGAAGGGCACAAAACACTTGCTTGTAGAAAATCAATTATTGGCTTCAAATCTTGGTCTTTCTCCTGTTCTGCTTTAATATCTATACTTGGTTCCACTTCACCATCATCAACTCCTTCA
>NW_013762180.1:0-895 GCF_000517525.1 Limulus polyphemus
GAGTATCAAGGTGCTGGATCACAAAGGAGTACCAGAAGCTGTACAGAAGCTCTGTGGTGTGACAGGACATTATGTAAGGTTGTGAGGACCAGTGTGGGTAACTAGCGAGCTCATGGGCATGAAGAAGAGACAGAAAGTATACTTGGCTGACATTGAAGACCAATGCATATTAGGATTGGAATATTTACTTCCGAGGAGGTGTGTAGTTAACATCGATAAAATGACGATTGGAAACAACAGAGGCCAGATTCCAGTAAGTGTTGCTACATCCATTGATCTGCATGTCACAGCACTTAAATCAACTACAATACCCCCTATGTCAGAGAAGATAATTTGGGGTAGGATAAAAGAACATCCCCATGGAAGCCCAATGCTTGTGGAAGCAGTGGAAGACCCATCCAGGCCAGTGTATTTGAAGATTGGAAGGTCACCATCCAATAAAGATCCCTCCGAGGAGAATAGCTTCTGCAAAGCAACAAGAGATAGAGAAGGTCATGGATGGTCTAATTAAAAAAGGGATAGTCGAGAAATCAGATAATCCCTGGTCAGCTCCTGTCGTGTTAGCCCAGAAGAAGGAGGGGACCCAACGTTGCTGTGTGGACTTCAGGGCTCCTAACAGTATAACCGAAAAAGACAAATACCCACTGCCAAGAACTGATGATACTCTTGATGCCCTAAGTGGAGCCAGGTGGTTTTCAACTATGGACTTAAAGTCAGGTTTCCATCAATTAAAAATGGCTGAAGCAGATAGACCTTAGACAGCATTTAGTTATGGCCAAGGTCTCTGGCAATACCAAGTGATGCCATTCGGGCTTAATAATGCTCCAGCAACATTTGAGAGGCTGATGGAAAGAGTTTTGGAAGGCCTACAATGGAGGATAGCCCTAGTATACCT
>NW_013762181.1:0-894 GCF_000517525.1 Limulus polyphemus
CACTTAGATCTTAAAATAAAGATCATTCATTCATAGTAGCTGGACACTGAGATGTTAACATAGAAATCATTCATTCATAGCACAGGGAAACTGAGATCTTAACATAGACATCATTCATTCATAGCTTCTGGACACTTAAATCTTAACATAAAGATCATTCATTCATAGTATCTGGACACTTAGATCATAACATAAAGATAATTCATTCATAGCCTCTGGACACTGAGATCTTAACATAGAGATCATTCATTCATAGTATCTGAACACTGAGATCTTAACATAAAGATCATTCATTCATAGTATCTGTAACTGAGATCTTAACATAGACATCATTCATTCATAGTACAGGGAAACTGGGATCTTAGTATCTGGACTCTGAAATCTTAACACAGAGATCATTCATTTATAGCCTCTGGACACTTAGATCTTAACATAGAGATAATTCATTCATAGTACCTGGACACTGAAATCTTAACATAAAGATCATTCATTCATAGTATCTGTAACTTAGATCTTAACATAGACATCATTCATTCATAGTTCAGGGAAACTGGGATCTTAGTATCTGGACACCGAGATCTTAACATAGAGATCATTCATTCATAGTAGCTGGACACTGAGATCTTAACATAGAGATCATTCACTGACAGTTAGATCTTAACATAAAGATCATTCATTCATAGTACCTGGACATTGAGATCTTAACATAGAGATAATTCATTCATAGTACCTGGACACTGAAATCTTAACATAGAAATCATTCATTCATAGCCTCTGGACACTTAAATCTTAACATAAAGATCATTCATTCATACACTTAAATCTTAACATAAAGATCATTCATTCATAGTAGCTGGACACTGAGATCTTAACATAGAGATCATTCACTGACAG
>NW_013762182.1:0-3059 GCF_000517525.1 Limulus polyphemus
ATGAATCTGTGTCAAAAAGTTTGGTATCAAATTATAGATTATAATTCAAATTTTAGTATTATACATTATTTAGTTTCTTAATTTAAAAGTCAATATTAAAAAACAAGCTAGACATCATTTTTTGTGTGTCACATGGTATGTTGAATGCAGCACTGGTTCAAGTTAGATGTTTGTGAAGTGAAAATACAAAATCTACAGTTTCATACGAATGAGAAACTCAAACTACCAATATTGACAAGCTAGAATATAAAATAAGAACCTTTTATCTTTTCTATTTGTTAAGATATCACTCATGTAATAAATCAAACACAGTGGCACCCTGCCCACCTCTTTCCATTTTTGGAAACGGTCCCTTATATACACTTCTATATATGACATGAATAACCAATAAAATGCTCAGAATGTCCCCCTAGTGGTTTTCTCAGCCATTTTGATGTGTGATTGTACTAATTTCATTCTTTTCACATAAGATTTCAAACAATGAGGCAAGTTTTTAGTGAGCTCGAAATTTTATATTTTTTCAGACCCAAATACAGCTTAGTTACTACGCCTGATAAATCACAGTGGAATTTGATGGTATCAATATTATAACTTATGATTTTTTGGTTATTTAAAATGTATAAATAAAACCTAAAAATAATTTCTTTTCACATTCTCCATGTAGGAAATTTCATAAGGCTTAGCAACTTACGACAAATTGCAAATGAGTGCAAAGGTCGTAACTAGAAGAGATAATTGTTTACTTTACTTCTTTATTTACTGTTCTATGTTTTAAGAAAAAAAAATTGTAATAACTTAATTGTAAGTAGAAATAATGTATATACATGTATAATGTATAGTAGTTGAAATGTGACTGTCTTTTTACAAAATACTAGTCCTTTAAAACACAGCCAAGACAGGTCACTTTGTAAAGACTAAAGGTCAGTTATATATATTATTGGATACGGTAACATGAGTGCATGTGCGCCGCATCATTGTAACTTCTGTATTGTTAGCCAGGCATGGCTGGACGGTCAATATAATAAATATATATAAATGTATAATGTTATGAGATTTAAGTTAGTTTGACTAAACATTTGTGTTTTCATGTTATCATTTGTAGTCATTCTAGAATGAAAAAAGCATAATTTATATTTTTTCTTGTTTTCCTAATTTTTTATTGAGGTTATGAAGTCGGTCAAATTGAACCAACTTGTACAGAAATACGCTAGTGAAAATAACAAATAAAATATAGTTTTTTAAACAAAAAATTTGATTATTATGTGGAGATTAAAAAAAGATTTCACATGTGAAATTTGAAAATGTTCTAATGCATTAAAGTATTCTTAATCTTAAAATCAAAATTGCTTTGGATGTTGAATAGTCAACATTCTGAAAGAAAAAAGGTTTACAAGAAAATCTTTAATTTTTAAAACCTGATATTTTGTGTACGAAAACCTTGTAATGTTTACCATTAACCTGCAAAATTTTGTAAAGATCTGCATACATTATCAAAAATCATAGTATAATTACTCTCATGGCTACGAGCTGGGTGGATTTCACCCAGCCTGTAATGGAAGGGTTAAATTGTCTTCATGAAAAAGTGAGAATTATGCAACGTTAGAATCTAAATATTTGTAAGTATTATTACAGATATAATATATGGATTGTAAAACATCTTTTTCATAAAAAGTGTTAAAGACAGTTTTTTATAACATAAATTTGTTATTTTATTTGATTTCATATATCTAGCTTTGTAATTAATTTTAAGTTATTGGAACTTTTAATACGGAATTTCAATAGAATGATCTTGCATGAAATTGGCACAATCTAAAGTATAAGTCTGGTTTCAGTTTTGTTTTCAAGATATACAGGTTTTAAGTAGGCATTAAGGAGTGTTCTAAATTTTCACCACTTTCTTTGTTAATTAAGTGGAATATTTAGTTGTATGTCTGTTCATCTGTTATCAGCATCTTCTGAGGACAGTGGGGTTGACAAACTCAACCTTCACACCAAGATCTTCCTGAAGGAAATCCAACTGGAGAAGTTCCTTTACAGTAGGCCTGTATGTGTGTAACAATAATTGTTTTAATTGTTCAACTGAAGCATTAAATACTTTGACTAAATTAGGTCAATTTACTACCAGATTAACAATAGTCTCATAATCAAGTATGTTACAATGATCAAAGTATACCTGCGAATACAATGATAACTTTCGTTGTTACCAATAAATAGCAAAGTTTGTCACGAACAGAATAAATCGGACATCATAAAACAACCTCATCAATCTATGAACACTAGTAATGGAAGACAGAAAAAAGTTTTCTAAATACAAAATAATCTCAATGGCTAAACATTGAGGCTAAGAAGTACATGAATAATAATCATCTCTATTTTGATAGTATCAGAGCCCAGTGAAACAACAGAGCACTTGAAAGCCATATATTTTAACTGATCACCAACAGGTTTCATTTTCAAAACTCTTCCTAGGAAAAGCAACACAAAAAATGTGGTTATGATCTTGCACGCTATAACTTAAATCATAAAATTTGAGAAATAAAGGTTTCTCAGACTTCTCTTACAAAACATGATTGTTCTACTGTGAGAAAAGCATTACAAGCAATAACCAAAAAGTCGAACTACTGTTGAGAGTTCTAGACCCCAAGAAGAGAAAAGACAAGCATAAAGAAAATGAGGCAATCCAGTTTGAGTTTGATATTGAAAATGATGATCCCGATGAAGTTGCCCAAGCTATGGTAAATGTCTAAAATTTACTTTGTGAGAGTTGATAATTCACTAATATTTAATATTCAAGTGGTTACTAATTTTGTTTATTTCATGTTTTTAAATACTAGCAACAATGCCTTGTTATAAAAATTTTATTGTGCATTAAGTTTTAGTAACAGAAAAAAATTATAAAAATTCATCATTGATTTCCAAAGCTGTGCATATTCAGTTCTCAGAGTTATAATATTATCTCACTCATTGATCTTGAAGTCCTTACTTACTGAACCAGTTTGTCAGTCCAGAGTTGTAACATTATTATCTCACCCATTGATCTTACTGACTAAACCAGTTTG
>NW_013762183.1:0-1265 GCF_000517525.1 Limulus polyphemus
ACACGTTATCATTCACGACGATTTACACACTTTACTTACGGCTTGACTCGATTATCTGTCTCCATCTCCCTGTCTGCTATTCAATTATCTATGCCGTCACTTCTCGCCGGTCTTATATATACAAAGTAGAGAGCGTCTGGAAAACACTCGAGCCTTCAGGAACGTTCGAAATACTCATTACGTGTTACCAGGGTCACGTGACTTCCGCTGTCGTAACAATGCCCCTTTATTAGTATTGTTCGTCCCGAACAATAGCCACTTAAGTTAAATCAATAGATAATTAACAATAACTTAATTAAATGTACAGGATTTACAAACACAAAATTGAAATACAACAAAGTCTCTTAATTTTACGGGACGTATCTTCTTCCGTACTGGCTTCTGCTTCACGTGAGGTTCATCTGCTCCATCAGGAAGTTGTCCTGTTATCGGTAATAGCCACATCAGTGGTAGTAACTTCATCAAGGGCTTCACTGCTTCCCTTCTCAAAACCGAGTAGAGTTTCTTCTTCGACAGTGGCCTTTCCAGGCGACACGTGTTCAGCGGCGTCTTTTGTTCCATTGTTCACTTCGTCCCAACTGAAATGTCCTGGACCATGATAATGCCAAAACCTGTTGGCATACACCACCTTTGGCTTACCTCGCCGACCACATTTTATTTGGAAAGTCACATCTGAGAGACGATCCACTATGTCATATGGGCCTTCCCATGGAGAAGACAACTTAGGAGACTTCCCTTTGTTCTTGCTGTGGTTATACAACCACACCTTGTCTCCTGGTACAAAGCTGACTTCAGTAGATCTCTTATCATAACATAGCTTCATCGAATCAGCAGACGTTTTCAAGTTTGAACGCACTTGATGGTGAATATCATCCATCCTTTCCGATAACACTTCCACAAACTCTGACACATTTCCAGGCAACTCTTCATAAGGTGGGCGTCCTGTTAACAGATCCACTGGCAACCGAAGTTCCCGACCAAACATCAACTTTGCTGGAGTGTATCCAGTGGCTTCATGCTGTGCTGTTCTATAGGCCATCAACAGTAGAGGGAGTAAGACATACCACTCATCATGGCAGCTATTACAAAACTTTGCCAATTCCTGTCCCAGTGTCCAGTTGTACTTTTCTACCATCCCACCAGACTGTGGGTGAAGTGGCGTTGTTCTGGTCTTTCGTATGCCAAACAACTTGCAGCATTCATTGAACACAGCTGACTCAAAGTTACGGCCTTGATATGAATGCAGTTCGTATGGCATACCAAAT
>NW_013762184.1:0-894 GCF_000517525.1 Limulus polyphemus
CCAGCTGTACTCTAAAACAAACCCTTAATCAGCAGACACCATGAGGTTTGCTTCAGGGTTTATTTCCCAGGGTGGTTATAGCATAGACAGCCCATCATGCAGCTGTTCTCTAAAACAAACCCTTAACCAGCAGACACCATGAGGTTTGCTTAGGTTGTAATGGTAAACAGTGCCTTCAAAAACTTTCTTAGCCATGGCATGGCAGCTCATAGAACAGCTCTATGTTTTGTTTTCAAGTACAGACTTTTAGCTTGTAGTTCGGACATCTCTTGACCGATTTGAGATATAATTACAGTTTTGGACTCAGGAGGTCAAGCCCTTTCGATTTATGTATTTGACCATGCACAATGTCTCGTAGATTAATATACCATAATCCTGCCTAATCCTGATTAGTAATTAAATCTAATTATATTATACGCGTGCCCCACCCTAGGTATTGTTGGCACACAAAAATATAGCTAAGAAAAAACAGTTTTCATAGATTGATTTACTCTAATCCTGCCTAAAAGAATTTCAAGTGCCGTGACTACTGAGGATTCCCTCTTGTTTTTTGTTGTTTTTTTAATATATATATAGAAGATGTTACACAAGTATGTACAGTAGGTGTTGTAGACATTTATAGTCTTGGGTGTGTGTTTGGTTCCTTAGTTAAAGAGGATGTTAAACAAGTATGTACAGTAGGTGTTATGTTGTAGACATTTATAGTCTTGGGTGTGTGTCTGGTTCCTTAGTTAAAGAAGATGTTAAACAAGTATGTACAGTAGGTGTTATGTTGTAGACATTTATAGTCTTGGATGTGTGTTTGGTTCCTTAGTTAAAGATATGTTAAACAAGTATGTACAGTAGGTGTTATGTTGTAGACATTTATAGTCTTGGATGTGTGTTTGGTTCCTC
>NW_013762185.1:0-897 GCF_000517525.1 Limulus polyphemus
AAAACCTGCAACAGTGGCAGCTCGAACAACAAAATAAACAAGAAGAGAGATTACAACACTTGTTGGAGGAAAAAGAAAAGAAACAAGAAGAGAGACAACAGCAGTTGCAAGAAAATCTGCAATAATGGCAGCTCAAACAGCACAATAAACAAGAGAGATTACAGCAGTTGTTGGAGGAAAAAAAACAAGAAGAGAAATTACAGCAGTGGTTGGAGGAAAAAGAAAAGAAACAAGAAGGAGAAAATAAACAACAAGAGAGATTACAACACTTGTTGGAGGAAAAAGAAAAGAAACAAGAAGAGAGACAACAGCAGTTGCAAGAAAACCTGCAACATTGGCAGCTCAAACAGCACAATAAACAAGAGAGATTACAGCAGTTGTTGGAGGAAAAAGAAAAGAAACAAGAACGAGAAAAGAAACAAGAAGAGAAATTACAGCAGTGGTTGGAGGAAAAAGAAAAGAAACAAGAAGAACGAGAAAATAAACAAGAAGAGAGATTACAGCAGTTATTGGAGGAAAAGAAAAGAAACAAGAAGAACGAGAAAATAAACAGGAAGAAAGTCTCCAACAGTTGCAGGAAAGTCAGCGGCAACTACAGGAAAGTCAACAACAGTGGCAAAAAGTACAAATGGAAACTATTAGTCAATTTCAAAGTGAATTAAATACATTAAAGGATGATTTCTTGTCTTTTACACAAGGAGGATACATTAACCATCGACTTAATCAGCCCCACACAACGGCAAGCCCCTTCCAGACCCCGCAGCTAAACCCTAATGCAGACATCTTCAGTCCTGTTAGAAGTCATATCCCAGATATGAATGTCAGCAATAGGAGTGATCCAGTAAGAAGGAAGCCACAGGAATTCGATGGGAAGGCACTGTGGGAAGCATATAGAGC
>NW_013762186.1:0-2118 GCF_000517525.1 Limulus polyphemus
CGGTGGTATACAGAGTTTAGTTTTGTTTAATTGTATTGAATGGGGAACTGTGAGATAAAGAGTTCAGTTTTATTTGATTATATCGAATGAGAAACGGTGGTACACAGAGTTCAGTTTTGTTTAATTGTACTGATTTAGGAGCTGTGGTATACAGAGTTCAGTTTTGTTTAATTATATTGAATGAAAAACTGTGGTATTCAGAGTTCAGTTTTGTTTAATTATATTGAAAGAAGAACTGTGGTATACAGAGTTCAGTGTTGTTTAATTAAACTGAATGAAGAACTGTGTGATATAGAGTTAAATTTTGTTCAATTGTACTGAATAAAACTGTGGTATACAAAGCTCAGTTTTGTTTAATTATATTGAATTAGGAACTGTTGTATACAGAATTGAGTTTTGTTTAATTATATTGAATTAGGAACTGTGGTATACAGGGTTGAGTTCTGTTTAATTGTATTGAATTAGGAACTGTGGTATACAGAGTTCAGTTTCATTTAATTATATTGAATGAGAAATGGTGGTGTACAGAGTTCAGTTTTGTTTAGTTATATTGAATTATGAACTGTGGTGTACAAAGTCCAGTTTTGTTAAATTGTACTGAACTGGGAACTGTGATATACAAAGTTGAGTTTTGTTTAACTTTATTGAATGAGAAATTGTGGAATACGGATTTCAGTTTTGTTTAATTTTATTGAATGAGAAACTGTGGTATACGGAGTTCAGTTTTGTTAAATTGTCATGATTTAGGAACTGTGGTATACAGAGTTCAGTTCTGTTGAATTATATTGAATGAAGAATTGTGACATACAGAGTTGAGTTTTGCTTAATTATATTGATTGAGAAACTGTGGTATACGAAGTTCAGTTTTGTTTAATTATACTGAAAGAAGAACTGTAGTACAATTTAGCAAAACTGGACTTTGTATACCACAGTTCATAATTCAATATAATTAAACAAAACTTAGCTCTGTATGTCACAATTCTTCATTCAATATAATTCAACAAAACTGAACTCTGTATACCACAGTTCTTCTTTCAATATAATTAAACAAAACTGAACTCTGAATACCACAGTTTTTCATTCAATATAATTAAACAAAACTAATCTCTGTATACCACAGTTCCTCATTCAATATAATGAAACAAAACTGAACTCTGTACACCACCATTTCTCATTCAATATAATCAAATAAAACTGAACTTTGTATACCACCATTTCCCATTCAATATAATAAACAAACTGAACTCTTTATCCCACAGTTCTTCATTCAGTATAATAAAACAAAACTGAAGTCTGTATACCACCGTCTCTCATTCAATATAATCAAATAAAACTGAACTCTTTATCCCACAGTTCCTCATTCAATACAATTAAACAAAACTAAACTCTGTATACTACCGTTTCTCATTCAATATAAACAAACAAAACTGAACTCTTTATCCCGAGTTGGGAACTGTGGTATACAAAGTTGAGTTTTATTTAATTATATTGAATGAGAAACTGTGGAATACGGATTTCAGTTTTTTAAATTATATTGAAAGAAGAACTGTGGTATACGAAGTTCAGTTTTGTTTAATTATATTGAAAGAAGAACTGTGGGATAAAGAGTTCAGTTTTGTTTGTTTATATTGAACGAGAAACGGTGGTATACAGAGTTTAGTTTTGTTTAATTGTATTGAATGAGGAACTGTGGGATAAAGAGTTCAGTGTTATTTGATTATATTGAATGAGAGACGGTGGTATACAGAGTTCAGTTTTGTTTAATTGTACTGATTTAGGAACTGTGGTATACAGAGTTCAGTTTTATTTGATTGTATTGAATGAAGAATTGTGGGATAAAAAGTTCAGTTTTTTATTTTATTGAATGAGAAATGGTGGTATACAGAGTTCAGTTTTATTTAATTATATTGAATGAGAAATGGTGGTGTACAGAGTTCAGTTTTGTTTAGTTATATTGAATTATGAACTGTGGTATACAACGTCCAGTTTAGTTAAATTGTACTGAATTGGGAACTGTGATATACAAAGTTGAGTTTTGTTTATTTTTATTGAATGAGAAACTGTGGAATACGGATTTCAGTTTTGTTTTATTATATTGAATGAGAAACTGCGGTATAC
>NW_013762187.1:0-890 GCF_000517525.1 Limulus polyphemus
TAAGATGAGATAATACAAAAAATTATCTAATTCCAAAAAAGGAAGAAAAATACATTTTATTTAGTAAAGAAATCGATTACCTGAGATTAAGATTATAGGTGTAATTAAGCTCATGGCTAGTAGTTTAGCTAAACTTTAAAGTACCCTTAAGAAAGAGTAGCTAAAAATAGATAGCATTATCTCAATGACACAAGCTCAATTTTGAGTCGATTCTTATGATTAAAGGGATTCATTTGATAAATGAAGGGAAAAACAATTACCACAAAAAAAACATTTTACAGTATATCGAATAAATGTAATATTTCTGATGAAGACTTCAAACATGCTCAAAATTTTTAAAAGAGTTTAAGATACAATGGAAAAATATTCTGATCCTTATGTTAAAACTGATGCTTTGATGCTTTGCTTAATTCAAAAAATACAAACTATTAAAAACTGTTAGAAACCCAATGCCTCTGATGGGGAGGCAAAATTTAGGCACAGCAACGAAAACTAGTTTTGATGCTTTTTATTTTCAGTGATTTTTATAGGATTTTCAGAAATTTTTTTAATGATTGTGGAATATTTTGTTGATGTTTTGGTAGTATTGGGGATATTTTTTGTGGTATTTAACATTTTGCATTTTTAACATTTGTTAACTTTAAAGTAAGGCAGAAGCCCTGTGTGTGTATATATATATATACTACCTTTTATATCAATTACTTGAAACACCAAAAAGGAAGACAAATACATTTCATTTAGTAAAGAAATCGGTTATCTGAAATTAAGATTATAGGTGTAATAGGTGTAGTTCATGGCCAGTAGTACGATTACACTTTCATTTATAAAGTTTATTCTGTTCAAGTTAACAAGAAAGCATTAAGCTCGAATTGTGACAAAAGATATATATA
>NW_013762188.1:0-895 GCF_000517525.1 Limulus polyphemus
ATTGCTAAGCGCGAATGGTACCACACGGTATTGCCAGAGACCTTGGCCATAACTAAATGCAGTCTTAAGTTTATCTGCTTCAGCCATTTTCACTTGATGGAAACCTGACTTTAAGTCTAGAGTTGAAAGCCACCTGGCTCCACTTAGGGCATCGAGAGTATAATCAATTCTTGGCAGTGGGTATAAGTCTTTTTCGGTTATACTGTTAAGAGCCCTGAAGTCCACACAGCAAGTCCATCCTTCTTCTAGACTAACATCACAGGAGCTGACCAGGGACTATATAATTTCTCGACCATCCCTTCCTTAATCAGGCCATTCATGACCTTCTCCATATCTTGTCGCTTTGCCAGAGCTATTCTCCTTGGAGGGATCTTTATTGGATGGTCACTGTCTGTGTTTATTCTGTGCTCAACAAGGTCTGTGCAGTCGAGGTCATGATCTCCTTTCGAAAAGACGTCTGCATAATTCGCCAAAAGTTCCCTAACCTGAAGAGCCTGTGATGATGACAATTGGACTGTACTCTTCTTATAGAGGTCAGTTAAATGTTCTGGGAGAGGATGTACTTTCTTTATGGTTGTATTTCTTGTCTCAACATTGACTGGCTCTACCTCCTGACACACACCCAACAATGCCCCTTCCTTAAGTGTCTGCTCACATATAGAGAAATTGGCCACTGTTATGGGTACTATTTGATGACCTGCCACAAGTGACCTTCCAATCTTCACATCCGCTGGCCTGGATAGGTCTTTCACTGCTTCCACAAGCATCGGGCTTCCTTGGGGATGTTCTTTTTATTCCACACCAAATTATCTTCTCTGACATAGGGGGTATTGTAGTTGACTTAAGTGCTGTGACATGCAAATCAACATAAGCACCAACACTTAGCGGAATTTGG
>NW_013762189.1:0-895 GCF_000517525.1 Limulus polyphemus
GGTCAATCCCACTATTCGTTGGTAAAAGAGTAGCCCCAGAGTTGGGTGGTGATGACTAGTTTTACACCGCTAAATTAGGGACGGCTAGCGCATATAACCCTCGTGTAGCTTTGCGCGAAATTCAAAACAAACCAAAACCAAACTCCAAACTAACTGGTGGGATGCTAACACCCAGTGTAAGGTGTACTACATAGTGACTTGTAAGGGAAAATATTGATCTTATTTTAAATACACCCGTGGTTTAAAATCTAAACCTTTATTTGACGAAAGGTATATGTGTGTAAACGTTTATAACTGGCGAAACGCTAAGCCGATTGTCACCAAACCTATTTCTCTGTCTCTCTCGGGCGCCCCTGTGTATTTATTTCCCGTGCGTTGGACAGGTACGTCAAGTATTACACATTAAATTAAGAGATTTGTTATAAACATTACACGAGGTTGAAGGAAATGTTTCGTCAATTTTCTGAGATATACATTGAGCTACAGATTAAGATAATGTTGATATCTATCACGTCGTAGCTATTTGTGAATACGTTAAACTCATTTGTTCGATATCATTGAATACTACAAAAACTTAGGGGATACTTGCTGTTAATCCTGAGAAGATGTTGACCTGATAATTACAACTATTAGAAGATGTTGACCTGATAACTATCTATTAGAAGATGTTGACCAAATAACTACATCTATTAGAAGATGTTGACCTAATAACTATCTATTAAAAAATGTTGACCTAATAACTATCTATTAGAAGATGTTGACCAAATAACTACATCTATTAGAAGATGTTGACCTAATAACTATCTGTTAGAAAATGTTGACCTGATAACTATCTATTAGAAAATGTTGACCTAATAACTATCTATTAGAAGATGTTGACCAAATAACTACATCT
>NW_013762190.1:0-562 GCF_000517525.1 Limulus polyphemus
GGTGATTTTTCTAAATGTCTGACTCATGAATACCCAAAGTGTGAAAGTTTTTATGGATTTTTGTTTGAGGAGCCATTCTATAGATGGTGTAGGAGTTTTGGTTACATACATAGATACTGACATACATGCTGCTGCTACTACTACTACATCCATTATAGTAAGATAACTATATGTTTTATTTATTCAGAATTTGTTATTCACAGTCAGACATTACAATTGGAAACCATGTCTATGAGTGAAGAAAAACTTCATGATCATCTTGATGTTGATATACCAGAAGGAAAGTTTTCTACAGGTAATTAAAAACTGAAATTTTGAATTTTTTATCTTACGGTGCAGCAGCAAATATTATTTTGGTTTTACTCTTGCTTGTATCATTCAGTTTTATACCACAATTTTCATACACATCTAGTATTGGAAAAATATCAATAAAACATGTATAAACAGAAACAATGTCAAGTTAAAAATAGATGAAAAAGAAAGATATGTCTTATTATAAGGAAAGTCTAGAACATTATAAGAGAAAGTAAAGAAGAATATATAGTAATATGTCATCTATATT
>NW_013762191.1:0-895 GCF_000517525.1 Limulus polyphemus
ATCCTGATTGTTGCCATAAATAATGTTATTGCATTATTCGACACAGAAATTATTCTGTAGATATAGTTTTAAAGAATATACTGTTGATTTCAATACATGGAGAACTTTCATAAAACTTGGATGTGAATACTTAAAACTCCTCGTGACAACATACATCACTCCTAACTATGAACATTAAACACTCCTAGCTGATAAACTTGGATTATCCAAAACACCCCATAAACATCCAACTTCTAGTTATACAAAACTAATGTTCCTATTTGCAAAGTAATACTTCTTTGAATATCAAATGCTCTCAACAATGTGAACATTCAAATGGCTGTAGCTGCAATTATTTAGTACTATAAGCTATGATAATTTCTCATGGTAAGCTCCAATTTTAAGCTTTTCTGTATTCCTAGCTACAACTATCCTAAATCCTTAGCAGTATTTATCCAACACTTCTATCTGAGACTATGTTATAATAAGTCACTAGCTGCAATTATTAAAGACTCCTAGCTATGGTCATCCCACATCTGTAGTTGCAATTAGTCAGTATTTGTAGGTATAATCATTCTAAATCCCTAGCTGCACTTTATTTGTAAAATCATGTTGCATATGTGTAATTGGCTTATTACTTCCAGACTGTATTTTATCTGGAAAACCTTAATATATTAATACAAGTGTTATAATTTATTATGCTGTACATATAAATACCTAGTAAACCTTCAAATAAATTTCTCAGTAAAATTATACTGCTTGCACATAAGTATCTCACTTTCTAACATATTTCTCAATCTAAACACACATAATCGGCTCATTTTCTGTTGGATTTCTTGGTAAGATCATACCTCGTATATAGTTCATGTCCTCCTCTCACCATGGTTTTAAATTTTCTGTTGGATTTCTTGGTAAC
>NW_013762192.1:0-887 GCF_000517525.1 Limulus polyphemus
ATTTTTGTAACACCACTAAACAGACGTGAAAACGTTTCTTCGTGATTTTTGTAACACCACTAAACAGACTTATTTCACTAAGTTTTTACAAACATTTCATGAACACCGTTAAGTCAATATTTCAATAGTAACCTGATAAACGTAGGAGTTAAAAAACATGTCCAACTCAACTTCGTCAACTGTAAACTACCATGTTCATCATGTCTTTGTCAACTGTAAACTACCATGTTCATCATGTTTTTGTCGACTGCAAACTACCATGTCCATCATGTCTTTGTCACGGTAAACTTCCATGTTCATCATGTCTTTGTCGACTGTAAACTACCATGTTCATCATGTCTTTGTCAACTGTAAACTACCGTGTTCATCATGTCTTTGTCAACTGTAAACTACCGTGTTCATCATGTCTTTGTCAATTATAAACGACCGTGTCCATCATGTCTTTGTCAACTGTAAACTACCGTGTTCAACACGTCTTTGTCAACTATAAACGACCGTGTTCATCATGTCTTTGTCAACTGTAAACTACCGTGTTCAGCACGTCTTTGTCAACTGTAAACTACCGTGTTCAACACGTCTTTGTCAACTATAAACGACCGTGTTCATCATGTCTTTGTCAACTGTAAACTACCGTGTTCAGCACGTCTTTGTCAACTGTAAACTACCGTGTTCATCATGTCTTTGTCAACTATAAACGGCCGTGTTCATCATGTCTTTGTCAACTGTAAACGACCGTGGTCATCAGGTCTTTGTCAACTGTAAACGACCGTGGTCATCATGTCTTTGTCAACTGTAAACTACCGTGTTCAACACGTTTTTGCAACTGTAAACTACCGTGTTCATCATGTCTTTGTCAACTGTAAACTACTGTGTTCATCATGTCTTTG
>NW_013762193.1:0-892 GCF_000517525.1 Limulus polyphemus
CAGTGTGTGGTGATGACTATCTACCTTCCCTCTAGTCTTACACTGCTAAATTAGGGACGGCTAGCGCAGATAGCTCTCGTATAGCTTTGGGCGAAATTCAAAAACAAACAAAAACAAACATATATAGCATACTGACACATTTGCCAGTAATAAAGATAATTAATAACTGTATTTATATAAGGAAGTCTAATAAATATATATATATTATTATTAACAAAATATCTTACCTCAACTTTAATTCTTCACGATATTAATGATATAATCACCGTAATAATACCAGAACCTTATCAGCTGTAGTTCTGTAGTCTAGAACAAATAGTTGAATTGTGGTTTCAGGTTTATAGTATCGTGCAGCCTAATGACTGTGTTACAAGTAGACGGTAGGAACATAATATTTCTCTAATTTGTGTTGCGTTGGTAGAGATGGGCGTTATGGTGTGAAACACGCCGTGTTTAGAACAAATAGAGCCTGGAATAGAACACATAGTAAAATATAATTATAAATTTATGTCAATATTCATTCAAAACTTGAAAATGCTTACCAGTATACTAAAATCATTGACAGTTCTTTTCATTAACGCTATCTTACATTAATACGAAAACGTTGTTTTTAAAATAATGAAATTATAAAGAAATGTATTACCTTCTAATGTAGTAATTCTCTGTTTCGCCAGATCTGTTAATTATTCCACAGTAGACGACAGAGAATCGACAATTCCTTCCAGTGAACCAACAGTACTACAAGCAGTGTGGTGATGAACATTAGCCTGGGTTAACAAGAAGAGGGACCAAATACATAACAACTGAACTATGTAATACATGATGTACAGGATAGACACGAATACTGAGCTGTATTCTCCTCTGGGGATTACAGTAAGTACCAATGATTTTA
>NW_013762194.1:0-896 GCF_000517525.1 Limulus polyphemus
CATCTACTTACTACCTTTAATTATTTTGTTTACAAAACAAACATTAGAGCCCCCATCTACTTACTACCTTTAATTATTTAATTTACAAAACAAACATTAGAGCCCTCCATATACTTACTACCTTTAATTATTCTGTTTACAAACCAAACATTAGAGCCTTACGTATACTTACTATCTAAAATTATTTTATTTACAAAAAAAACATTTGAACTCTCCAAATACCTAATACATATAATTATTCTGTTTACAAAACAAACATTAGAGCCCTCCATATCATTACTTCTTTTAATTATTCTTTTTACAAAACAAACATTAGAGCCCTCCATGTAGTTACTTACTTTATTTATTCTGTTTATGAAACAAACATTAGAGCCCTCCATATACTTACTACCTTTAATTATTTTGTTTGCAAAACAAACATTAGAGCCCTCCATCTACTTACTACCTTTAATTATTCTGTTTACAAAACAAACATTAGAGCCCTCCATATACTTACTTCCTTTAGTTATTCTGTTTACAAAACAAACATTAGAGCCCTCCAAATACTTACTTCCTTTAATTATTCTGTTTACAAAACAAACATTAGAGCCCTACATATAGTTACTAACTTTAATTATTTTGTTTCTAAATCAAACATTAATGCCCTCCATATACTTACTACCTTTGATTATTTTGTTTGCAAAACAAACATTAGAGCCCTCCATCTACTTACTACCTTTAATTATTTTGTTTACAAAACAAACATTAGAGCCCTCCATATACTTACTTCCTTTAATTATTTTGTTTACAAAACAAACATTAGAACTCTCCATACACTTACCACCTATAATTATTCTGTTTACAAAACAAACATTAGACCCCTCCACATACTTACTAATTTTAATTATTCTGTTTAC
>NW_013762195.1:0-894 GCF_000517525.1 Limulus polyphemus
AAACTTCCTTTACAATATTTCAATATTTATTGGTGATTCTAAGATGTAGTCATGTACATAATATAAAGTTTATGTATAACTCATTAACTTTTGAAATGGTCTACCATTTACTGGCACGGATCGTGGTTGTCAATGAATGGACCAAACAATGGGTTCATTTGAATCATGTAAGTGCACAACCAACTAAGAAAAAGTTAAACAATGAAAGAATCATTACTTGAATTATTCAACTATAAGAAATAATGTCATAAAATAACATAACAAAACTACAAAATACTGTCTATATTAAGTGAACAACACACAACATACATCTATGGAAGTTTCACCCATGGTTATAGTTCTAATAACATTAACAGTCTAGAGTAGAAGTAATAAGTATGGGCTCCTCCGTACTGATATGATCTCTGCACATGTGGGGCTTATTTCTGATCAAAGTTCAATAGTTCGATTCACAATTATAGTGCCAATAATCAAAGTTCTATCCAATCATATTTAAACTTTCTTGATAATTGATCTCAAAGCATGTTTCAATAGTAAATGAACAAACCACTTGACATAACATTATAACGGTTTCAATCAACTTGAAGAAAACCTAAGGGAAGAAATGGATAGTATATTCTCAAGGGGTGGTAGGTTCTTTGCAAAAATAAAGTTATTCTTTGACATTTTGTGATACAGAGATTTATATATGATTTAGGGACTTCTATCCTATATATATTATAATTGCAATTATAATTGGAATATATAGGTAATCTAAGGAGTTTCGGATACCACACTAACACTCTGGTCTGAGGTAAAAGAGTGGTATTTCATTACTCTTCTTCCTGTTTGCTCTTTTTTAGTGCGGAAAATGTTTCATTTTGTTATCATCACCAACAGCTATTTTTAGTTTAT
>NW_013762196.1:0-895 GCF_000517525.1 Limulus polyphemus
TGCAAAACACTTGATTTAGGAAATCAATCATTGGCTTCAAATCTTGGTCTTTCTCCTGTTCTGCCTTGATATTGTTGCGTCAGCGAAGTCACATGACTAGTGGCACGCCACGTTTCTAGAACTATCCTGTACCTTGGCGAATGCTCTAGCATTTACTAGATATAGGGTAGCCTGGTATATAAAAGAGGGTGACAACGTGACGGGACAGCAATGTGGGTGTAGGTAATGAGTAATTAACTGCAGTCAGAGAGACACGTATTGTCGAAGTCTAGCTCGTGATACGTGAATTATAGTTTGTTATAGCGCAACTGTTGAAGTTGAGTGTATCAGTAAAGTTATATTCAGAAAGAATAAACCAGTTTATTAAGTAAGGACTTGTGTCGCTAAAGTTTCGTCGGAACGGAGTTATGGAAAATCAACTAACGAACGAGGCGTAACAAATTGGTGTCAGAAAGTGGGATAAATCAAACTACAGTTTAGCAGATTTGATGGCAGCAATACAAGAACAGCAAAAGAAACAAGAAGAGAGACAACAGCAGTTGCAAGAAAACCTGCAACAGTGGCAGCTCGAACAACAAAATAAACAAGAAGAGAGATTACAGCAGTTGTTGGAGGAAAAAGAAAAGAAACAAGAAGAGAGATTACAGCATTTGTAAGAAAACCTGCAACAGTGGCAGCTCGAAACAGCAAAATAAACAAGAAGAGAGATTACAGCAGTTGTTGGAGGAAAAAGAAAAGAAACCAGAAGAGAGACAGCAGCAGTGGCAAGAAAACCTCCAACAGTGGCAGCTCGAACAACAAAATAAACAAGAGAGATTACAGCAGTGGTTGGAGGAGAAAGAAAATAAACAAGAAGAGAAATTACAGCAGTTGTTAGAGGAGAAAGAAAATAAAC
>NW_013762197.1:0-2333 GCF_000517525.1 Limulus polyphemus
GTCGAAACCGGATTTGTAGCGTTATAAACACCTGACTTACCGCATAATCACATGGAGTGATCATTGAGGAATGAAGTATAAGATGTAGCACTCTTTCAAATTTGAAGTACTCTAATAGTTGTTGGTAAAAGAGTAGCCCAAGAGTTGGAAGTGGGTTGTGTTGACTAGCTGCCTATCACTGCTAAATTAGGCACAGCTAGCGCAGATAGCCCTTGTGTCGCTTTGAGCGAAATTCTAAACAAACCGAAAGATAGTAGTTGGAATTTATAAGAGTAAACAAGAACTGATTTTGAGTGAATTTTAAATGTAATAAAATATATGGTATAGCAAAAATATATTTCATACTTCATTCACATAATATTTTTTCAAATAGCTTCATGTTATTAATTCATTCACTAAAACAGAGAAAGAATGAAAGAAAGAATTACATTAAAATAATAAAAAATGTATCTTTATCCCATTATCATAGGATACCAGATGTCTCAAATTTAACTTCTCTGTGGTTTTTGTACAATTTCCAGTTTAAATCAAATATACCTTTTTAACCATAAGAAACTAAATATATAGATCACAAACTAAAACCCATATAAGTGTTTATACACTTGAAGTTCTTACTGAAATAAATAACAAGTATTCTTTGAGTATTCATCGCTTTGTTAGCTGCAACTCAGTAAGTCAGCGATAGGTTTACGGACATATGACGCTAAACTTCCAGGTAACGATTCCCCGCAGTGGATAAAGCACAGGTAAAAACAAACTAGCTTTTTTTATCGAAATTATAATAACTACAAAATACTTTCTACTCTGCTGATTATTGTGCAATTTTGATAAAGCCTGGAACATCTGTTTCATGTTACATTCTTAACCGTAGACAGACGAATGTTGAAAGAAAATTTACTGGGAAACCCCAAATACTATAAAAACATAGACAGCCGTGTTCCAATAGCTAGCCTTTCCAAGATTATTTTTTCTGTGTTGAAGCCAACGGCGTGAAAAATAATTTATCTGACGAAAGTTTTCTTCGTATACATTGTACAAAGAGTATAAAAATTACTGTACGTCTCCATTCTAATGAAAACTTGCAACAATCTTTTATTGTAATGACACACTTTGCAGTGTTTCCATGTCACATTTTAATACAGCTATTCATGCGTTACATATTCTGAGAATGAGAAAAAAAAATGTTTTAATACTACACTGACAAATCAAAACAGTAAAACAAAAACATCAAGCAATATATCAAACCCATTCAAACTCGTAATTAAACAGCTTTTTTGTTCTCCTAAGGAAAAAAAACACCTAGAGGCGCTATGGTATAATTAATGAATTATGTAGATATTTGAGCTTTAAATTAAAACTACAGTTTTTGCTATAAAACGTAAGTTAACAACTTGTTTACTATATGAAAAAGCGTATAATAGTTGATTAATTATAATTTAATATGGAGGATATAAATTCAATATATTCCATACATCTCTTCTAAAAACATTAGTATTTCATTAATGAGCTACGTATAATAAAAATTACCTAAATTATGTCTGTAATCTTAGAACGTGAACACTTTATATCTATTACTGAAATATCATGTATGTTAAGTGTTTTGGATCTTCAATGTTAGTTAATATAAACACGAATACGATAATGTAAAATACTATATAGTTTCTTAACTAAGTTTACACTATCAAGGGTGGGTAATAAGAATAAGAACTAAACTGTCGCTTTTTATGGTAAAAAGAAATGTTATGTGACAAACAAAGGATTACTTTATAAAAATATCTAAATTAGATCATTTTAAGAATGGTAGTTTTTTACTAAGAACAAGAACTGTGTATATATACAGAGGTTGAAAGAAACTGCCATTTGTCCTGTTCGAAAATACATGAAGCTCGATTAAATTAGCTACCCTTTATATCTCAATAATAATCATACGTTTAATTTTATCTGCGAGTTTCAAATATTCTGTTTTTGCTATGATCCGTTTTCAAATTATTACGTAGACTGTTGTTCCTGTGGTAGTTTCAATAGGTATTGGTTTTTGTGTTATTTACAATACCTAATATTTATACATGAAATACATTCCCTTGGTGATGTAACCTTTGAATGTAGTAAAGAGCTTGGACGCGTCAGTTCTCTGGTTTAACAATGCCTTTTAAAACAAAATGTTAGTCTCATCTATTAATTTATTAAATGTTGTGTAATTTTACTTTTCAATGGTTTAATTGAAGAATTCAAAGTATATTTTTCGAAGAGAAATTAATCAGTTACGAAATGACTTTGAATCATTTCGTAAACAAACTATTTTCCACCCAGCAAATATATATATATATATCTGG
>NW_013762198.1:0-1484 GCF_000517525.1 Limulus polyphemus
ATACATGAACTGTACAATGTCTGAGACTATTGGAGTTCAACATCCGGATCACACGACTGTAGTGTACATTTAATACATGAACTGTACAGTTTCTGAGACTATTGGAGTTACAACATCCGGATCACACGACTGTAGTGTACATTTAATACATGAACTGTACAGTGTCAAGGGGTATTGGAGTTACAACATCCGGATCACACGACTGTAGTGTACATTTAATACATGAACTGTACAGTGTCTGGGGATATTGGAGTTACAACATCCGGATCACACGACTTAAGTGTACATTTAATACATGAACTGTACAGTGTCTGAGACTATTGGAGTTACAACATCCGGATCACACGACTGTATTGTACATTTAATACAAGAACTGTACAGTGTCTGGGGATATTGGAGTTACAACATCCGGATCACACGACTGTAGTGTACATTTAATGCATGAACTGTACGGCGTCTAGGGCTATTGTCTTACAGCGTCGGGATCACACGACTACAGGTTACATTAAATCAGGGTGTAAGTAATGTACACCAGAACAGATATGACTTCCAGAAAGTACCTGACGATTTCTGTCTACAGTGCAGGTAGTGTCTTATCTTTTTTAAACTTGAAGATGGTGTTAGATGAAGAGCACTGGTTCTTAAAGTGTAACTGTAGCACATGTGGAGAACCAAGATCGACTAATACTCCTTGGGTGATCTTAATAGTCAACATGATGAAGTAGGACCTTGGAAGGTCTTCATACTCAGCAGCATGAAGTAGGACCTTGGAAGGTCTTCATACTCAACAAGACGAAGTAGGACCTTGGAAGGTCTTCATACTCAACAAGACGAAGTAGGGCCTTGGAAGGTCTTCATACTCAACAAGACGAAGTAGGGCCTTGGAAGGTCTTCAATACTCAACAAGATGAAGTAGGACCTTGGAAGGTCTTCATACTCAACAAGACGAAGTAGGACCTTGGAAGGTCTTCATACTCAACAAGATGAAGTAGGACCTTAGAAGGTCTTCACACTCAACATGATGAAGTAGGACCTTGGAAGGTCTTCATACTCAACAGGATGAAGTAGGACCTTGGAAGGTCTTCATACTCAACAAGACGAAGTAGGACCTTGGAAGGTCTTCATACTCAGCAGCATGAAGTAGGACCTTGGAAGGTCTTCATACTCAGCAGGATGAGGTAGGACCTTGGAAGGTTTTCATACTTAACAGGATGAAGTAGGACCTTGGAAGGTCTTCATACTCAGCAGCATGAAGTAGGACCTTGGAAGGTCTTCATACTCAACAAGACGAAGTAGGACCTTGGAAGGTCTTCATACTCAACAAGACGAAGTAGGACCTTGGAAGGTCTTCGTACTCAGCAGCATGAAGTAGGACCTTGGAAGGTCTTCGTACTCAGCAGCATGAAGTAGGACCTTGGAAGGTCTTTATACTCAACAAGACGAAGTAGGACTTTGGAAGGTCTTCACACTCAACAGGATGAAGT
>NW_013762199.1:0-1378 GCF_000517525.1 Limulus polyphemus
GGTTGAATCCCACCACTGCTTACACTGCACCCATACAGTAGATGCTGCTCAATATCTATTTTACCCTGCACCCATACAGTAGATGCTGCTCAATATCTACCTTACCCTGCACCCATACAGTAGATGCTGCTCAATATCTACCTTACCCTGCACCCATACAGTAGATGCTGCTCAATATCTACCTTACCCTGCACCCATACAGTAGATGCTGCTCAATATCTACCTTACCCTGCACCCATACAGTAGTTGAAAGTCCTTTAACCACTTCACGCGTTCGAACTGAAAAAATTGACGATTCCAAAGTACGAAATATTAGGTCGTCAAGATACTAATGTGGCGTTTTGGAACACTTTTATTAACCACCCCTAAAAAACGTAAATCACGTATAATAGTTAAACGAACCGCCTAAACGTCACGTTAGTGTAGCCTATATAATGTGTGAAGTTTAGTATACTCTAATCCCTTATAGTGATGGCACACGACAAGACACACATTCGGCATGTAATGCTGTTTGAATACAAGAAGGAAAACAACGCCTCTGTAGCCACAAAGAATACCAAAGAAGTTTATGGAAATATTTGGAACGTTCGTAAGTGTCAACGATGGTTCAGCAAATTTCATTCAGGTGACTTTAGCTTTAAAAAGTGTGATGGCAGAGGCTGACATGTTGGAATTGATATTGACGCCCTGAAGACGCTTGATGAGTCTAACCCAAGGTAACACACTCGTGAAATGGTCTTGAAATTGCATGTCTCTCATGAAACAATACGTAAACATATAAGTAATATGGGAAAACTCCATAACGAAGGTGTTTGGGTGCCTCACGAACTCTCCGATGATCATCGTTTCCAACGTTTGAACGTTGCTTCGTCTCTTCTAGCTTGTAATGCACGTGAACCATTTTTGAACAGAATTGTCACCGGTGATGAAAAATGGATTCGCTATGTGAATATTAAGCGCCAAAAACAATGAGTCAGTCCTAGACAAAAACCACTTCTGACCCCAAAACCTAGACTCCATTCACAAAAAGTGATGCTTTGCATTTGGTGGGACATCAAAGGAGTAATTAATTTAGAACTCCTCAATCCACAGCGAACTGTCAATGCAGAGATCTATAGTCAGGAAGTGGAACGTTTAAATCAAGCCCTTCATCAGAAACGCACTTCACTCGTAAATCGGAAAGGTGTTCTTCTTCTCCACGACAATACATGTCCACATGTGGCATGTTTAACGCAACACAAGATTATGTAGTTGGGTTGGGAAGTTCTCCCCCACCCACCCACTATTACTTCCTACGAGTATGTCGACCACTACAGATAACCAACTACTTTTCGTTTCGTTCCGTGCACACCAACTCTTAATTGGTTAAACGGTAAGT
>NW_013762200.1:0-894 GCF_000517525.1 Limulus polyphemus
TAGTGATGAGTTGGCCAACGCGTTTCGAATGTGTTCTGCATCCATTATCAAGGCTGAATGTAGTGTGTTGTGCAGCCAAGAAAAAAAACAAACTTGGGACGCGCGACATACTATGTGTTATTTACAGGAACCAACTAATTACGATTTTCAGCTATTTGTAACTTAGTAGTCCCTCCATGAAATTTTCACCTATATTGCCTCTCAGTTTGCTTACCTCAAATTTAAATTTCAATAAAATTCGTGCAGCCAAAACTGAGATATGCGATGTCAAAGTTCGTCTGATTTTCTTCGTCTTCTTCTACTACGCACCAAATTGTTCGGAACTATTAAAAATTTAAAGAACATATTTCCAAAACTTCGACTTTTATAAAATTTGGTGACATTTGATATGCCGTTTATTCTACATTTGTACAAAATGTCACGCAAACCAAACATAACATTTAGTTCTTACAGTAAAAAGAACAGCGATCTTTGAAGGATAATTTTTGCTCATACCTGCAGGACAAATAGTAAATCGAATCGTTCTGAAATTACTCATCTTCATAATCAGCTGTTATCCGGTTTTTATCAGATCCCAGTTAACTTAGGTGTCCAGGTTTACAACAGCAAAGGATATATACATCTTGTACTACAGCCTAGATCATACTGTCTCTTCAACATGCGATAGTCTGTATATATGCAAGTAACAATATAATATTGTAATATGCCACTTTGAAAGTATTGTTACGTCTCCGTTTGTTAATTAATTTTTCCGTAAATTCTTTCCAACTAAACTTCAGCGACACAAACTGGTTTATTCTTTCTGAATATAACTTTACGATACACTTAATTTCAACATTCGTGCTAAAAGAAACGCTATAACAACGAATGTTAACTTCAACAATACTCTCTGAC
>NW_013762201.1:0-895 GCF_000517525.1 Limulus polyphemus
CGACCCTCGGATTGCGAGTCGAGCGCCCTAACCACCTGGCCATGCCGGGCCGTTGTTTTTTTGAATAGGCATTGCAACCAATAAGGATGAAACCAAACACCATGAGTCAAATTGAACATGAGGAGTCACGTGATATTTAACCTTCCTTTGACGATAAATGTCAGTAAATATTTTAGTAACTCTTAAATAAAACTTGGATTTAGTGATGTCACTACTGACAGATTAACACCCGCCCGATCTGACCCGTCAAGATGATTTTGTACTTATGATAAAAAGTATGTTTATGTATTCTTTCAGGCTTATAACGTTGGGCAGAAACATTAAATAAATATACAATGAACAGATTTTGTATTCACTGCAAGCTCCCGGCTACTTTCCTGTAGCTGTTGTCATGCTAAACCCAGACAACAGAAAACAGCCCCAATAGCTTTCGCTATTTGTTTGTCTGTTTGTTGAATATTTTGCAAAGCTATACGAGAGGTATTTGCGTTAGTCGCCCTTAATTTAGAAGTGATAGACTAGAGGGAAGGCAGCTAGTAAACACCATCCACCGCCATCTTTTAGGCTACTCAAATCGAGCCTCTACAATGGCTCAGCGGTAAGTCTGAAGGTTCACAACACTAAAAACTGGGTTTCGATACTCGTAGTGGGCACAACATTGTGTAGAAAACAAAGAAAAGCCACTCCAATCGAATAGTAAAATAGATCGTTACATTATAATGCCCCCACGACTGAAAGGGCGGGGATGTTCAGTGATAGTATTCGAAACTACGACCCGTAGAGATTGCGAGTTAAGCAGCCAGGCAGCGCTTTCGGAAAGTGGATTTTCCTTTATCAGTGGTAAATGGCAAATGTTACAGTAAAAATTGCCGAAAGCTTGTAGTGAAATAATTCT
>NW_013762202.1:0-894 GCF_000517525.1 Limulus polyphemus
ATGCAATGGCCAGAGCTCTCAAATTTGAATCCTACATTAAGTCCAGCACAGAGGTACCGAGGTTGGTACAGTCATCTGGATTCAAGGCCAGAAAAGGTCAGCTTTCAGAGAAGTTTGAAGGACTTTGCTGGCACTGTAACAAATCTGGGCACAAGAGAGCTCAATGCTGGAAACTTCAACACAGGGGAGGTGCCACAGCAGGAAAGGCTGGTATCCAGAAAGGTTGTTGGAACTGTGGAAAGCACGGACATTTGAGGAGCCAGTGTAGGAGGAATATTACCAACAAGTCGGCCTCAAAGAGACCAGTAGTGGTTGGTGTTGAGGGACACTCACCAACCCCCATCATGAAAGTCCCAACAGCTAGGTGTAAAATGCCAAGCACACACAGTGTCTATGTGACAGGAAAGCTGGATGGCCAAAGGTGCAACTTTGTCATAGACTCTGAGTCTCAGCAAACCCTTGTGAGCATCGAGGTGTTAGATCACGAAGGAGTACCAGAAAACATACAGAAGCTTTATGGTGTGACAGAACATTCTACAAGGTTATGGGGACCAGTGTGGGTAACTATTGAGCTCATGGGCATAAAGGATAGACAGGAAGTATACTTGGCTGACATTGAAGACGAATGCAAATTAGGATTGGATTATCTACTACCGAGGAAGTTTGTAATTGATTTTGATAAAATGACGTTTGGGAACAACAAAGGCCAAGTTCCGGTAACTGTTAAAAGAGAGGTTGAACTAATTAGGTGCCATCAAGGTGAAGTCAAAGTGACTGAAGAAGTTGATGATGATGAAGTGGAACCAAATATAGATATCAAGGCAGAACAGGAGAAAGACCAAGATTTGAAGCCTATAATTGATTTCCTAAAAGCAAGTGTTGTGCGCCCTGCTT
>NW_013762203.1:0-894 GCF_000517525.1 Limulus polyphemus
AGACAAAATGGCCCCAGAGAGTATTGGGTTAAAGAAATCCTGATTATAATTTTTTATGTTTTCAGCCAACCTTGTTTTTATATACTTTTTGATTTCCTAATTTCCCATTTAACTAACTCTCTTGATTTCTTATAATCCTCTAAAATCTCCCATCATTATGGGCGATTTAAACTTCCAATTATTTATGATTATCTTTCATTATATTCTTTATGTCTATGTGAGACAACCTGAATTTTTACTTGCAGCCACCCTTTTTGCCTGTAAGGTACATGCTTATTTTTAATATTTAATAACTTATCTTTTAAAATGTTTCCACATTTAATCAGTATCTCCAACTAATTTAGTTGCCCAATTCACACTCAAAAAAGATAATTCTTATCTCATAACTTCAAAATTTGATAAAATATTATTATTCTTTGTCTCCATATGCAGCAAACCTACAAATTTAAATCAACAATGATCAAGTTAAGTATTAATTACGCATTTAAACTGTCTTAAGAATACTGATCTGAATTAGTAATAATTACTAATACTAATGGTAACTGTTGCTAGTACTACTACTGAGCCCTAGTGTAACTGCATGATATCATTGTGTTTGCAGCAACATTTGATGAGGAAGTATCCCGGCTAGAGGAAGTGTCCAAGCATTTGAAGGCAACAAACCTCAAACTCCATCCCAAGAAATGCCTCTTGTTCCAGAAAGAGGTGCTTTACTTGAGTAACATTGTAAGAGAGCATGGGGTGTGAACTGATCCTGACAAGGTGAAAGCAGTGCATGACTGGCCAATACCAGACAATGTGGGAGAGTTAAGAAGTTTCTTGGGACTCTGTACCTTTTACCGGAAGTTTGTGAAGGACTTTGCAACTATAGCTGCTCCACTACATGATTTGACC
>NW_013762204.1:0-2269 GCF_000517525.1 Limulus polyphemus
GCCATAGTTGTTAGATATGTTTCAAAGGTTTGTATTTCTTAAAACAATATTAACAAAGCAATAATCAGTATTCATGGTAACGTTAAATTTACAGACAATATTTGAGTTTGAACGATCACATCGTCAACACTATGGCCGTAATAATGTTTTAATTTAGTATCCCCAACATAATATTCATGATTTTATTCTTCTAGTATCCCCAACATAATATTCATGATTTTATTGTTCTAGTATCCCCAACATAATGGTCACGACTTTTATTGTTCTAGTATCCCCAACATAACATTCATGACTTTATTGTTCTAGTATCCCCAACATAATATTCATGACTTTATTGTTCTAGTATCCCCAACATAATGGTCACAACTTTTATTGGCTGTTTTTATAGTAGTATCTAACAACTATGGCTGTTTTTATAGTGGCATCTAACAACTATGGCTGTACTTATAGTAGTATCTAACAACTATGGCTGTTTTTGTATTAGTAATGACGTAAACAGACACACAGTCAATGACGTAAACAGACACACAGTCAATGTTGAACACATATTTCTTTCCTAGCGCTCTGTTAGGGGCAGATTAGTGCGATCCCCAGAGAGTTAGATCTAAGGGGAGATTAGTGCGATCCCCAGAGACTTCTAGCTAGATAAAAGTAAAACATATTTCACTAGCCGAATGTGACTTATGTTCCTTTCGTAATTTATTTTGAGTTTACCTAAGGATAACACCTAAAATAAAAGAAAGTAGCGTGCCATTACCTCCGCGTGATTCTGTAAGTTACGTTTAAGGGTAGCCAATCGTTTGACAGAAGCATGATTTATTTCGAGGCTTAAAGAAAACCTAAACTTAAACCTTCGAAATAAAATCAAAACGTGGAATGTGCATGAACACGAACCTGGATTTCTTTGTTCTGTTGAATTTAGATAAGGTTGCTTACTGATTCACCGAGAGCTATAATATAATATTGTCATTTATCAAATCAAACATGAAATTAGATTGACTCGTTTGCAAAGGCTTATGGGTATTGTACGATGGTTGGGGGTGGTCTGTACGATGAAAAAAAACTTTTTTGATTCACTGTAGGGGGATTTACGTATACTCATAGAATTGATGTTATAATATCATAAAATGTTATTAACAGTTTATACGCTAATTGTATTCTATATGGTATAGCTCCGAAGGATGTCTTGATCGTGAGTAAGACTGATATTAGTCACAACACTACTGTAAATAATCACACATTCTAGCTCTAGTATTTACAAACGACTGTCACTATTTCACGTACGTTTATTTATTGTATCGTTTACTTCATTGTTGCTGCACATGGCCATCCTTGATTTTGAGCTGATAGAAGCTGTAAACCCTTATCTAACCATACTGTGTGATTTGACTTAACGTTAATCCTAATAATATCTCATGAGGTACAGCTAGATTAAATGATTTATGTTAATTCTAAATCCATATAATAAGTTAACTATGCCCTTTTCACACGCAATACCTAAACATTTAGAAGCGATTACTGCATAATACAAGGTTAAGTATATAAGTAAACCGGGTTTATGAATATAGGACCAAAAGTTGTGAACACGCCCCTAGCGGAAGATCAAATAATGATTCCAATATTGGACATAATCATATGAATGAGATGTATCAGGTCCATGGTTTGGATGTACTAGTGATTGTACAAGGCTAGGCTTTCAAAAACACAGTATGTAATGTAAGAGTTACCTCAGTGTAATTCTACGAAACAGTTCTTACTAGGCCCCTAGTGGAACATTGGTAAGTCTGCGGTCTTATTACGCCAAAAACTGGGCTTCGATACCCGTGGTGAGCACAGCACAGATAATCTACTGTGTAGCTTCGTGCTTAATATAAAAAAAACTACAGAAGACAGTTCCTACCACGTGACAAAGCTTCTGACAACTTTAGTACTGTCAAAAACTAAACTAAAAGTGAAGCCTGTCGGTGATGTGACCAATAGCTGAAAAATGAGATTTTGGCTAATGTGCCTACTAAATTTTCAGAATCTTCATCACGCGGACGGCAGCTTCTGTCTACATCAATTAAAATAGCACTAAATGTTTTCTTAACTCCTGCTAGGCCCGCCAGGTAGTTAGGGCGCTCGACTCGCAGTCTGCGGATTCGAATCCCCGTCCCACCAAACATGCTCGCCTTTTCAACCGTGGGGGCGTCGTAATGTGACGGTCAATCCCACTATTCGTTGGTAAGAGAGTAGCCCAAGAGTTGGCGGTGGGTGTAGATGACTAGCT
>NW_013762205.1:0-893 GCF_000517525.1 Limulus polyphemus
CTCGTGAAGACCGCAGAAAAATCGAAAACTATCTATATTACTGATTAGAGACCTGCAAAAAGCTATCTTTGTGGCAACTCTCATGTAAGTTGATTGACATACACATGAATAGTTCAAGAAAACCTCAATTGTGCTCTCCTCGCTGAAATATTGAGCAAAAGATAAAAAAATTCAGTATTGTCTAAATCTTTGTTTGGTACCTGTACAAAAAATATCTTTGTATCAAGTCCCAAGTAAATTGTCCGAAATACAGCTGAGTAATTGTCAATAAACCCTAAGATTTTGATTCTAGAACGAAAAAAGCATATATTTTTTCTAATCTTTTATTCAGGTTACGAAGTTGGTTATTTCGAACCAACCCGTATAAAAACACAATAGTGAAAATAACAAATAAAATATATTTTTTTAAACAAAAATAATTATCTGGAGATTATGAATATTTCGCATGTGAAACTTGAAAAGCATTCTATTCCATTAAAGTTTTATTAATCTTAAAATTAAAATTGTTTTGCATGTTGGATAGACAACATTCTGAAAAAAAAAATGTTTACGAGAAAATCTTTAATTAAAAAATCTTAACACTTAATTTAGAAACCTGATATTTTGTGTACGAAAATCTTATAATGTTTACCAATTACCTACAAAATTTTGTAAAGATGTGCTTACATTGTGAAAAATCATAGTGTAATTACTCTCATGGATACTTCAGCCCGAAATGGAAGGCTTAAGCGATAAAGAATTTTAAGCCCCCTCCCTCCAGTGGCACTGCAGTATGTCTGCGGACTTATAACGCTATTTCCATGTAAAATTGTAGTTCTGAGGCATTCAATTCCAATGCAAATTTATATTGACTGTGGTTTGCAGGTGATTTGATGCTTTGCATATTAGAGATT
>NW_013762206.1:0-896 GCF_000517525.1 Limulus polyphemus
ACACTGGTCCCCACAATCTTGCATAATGTCCTGTCACACCACAGAGCTTCTGTATGGCTTCTGGCACTCCTTTGTGATATAGCACCTTAATACTCACAAGGGTTTGTTGAGATGCAGAATCTATGACAAAGTTGCACTTTTGACCATCCAACTTTCCTGTCACGTAGACACTATGTGTGCTTGCCATTTTACACTTACCTGTTGGGACTTTCATAATGGGGGTTGGTGGGCGTCCCTCAGCACCAACCACTCCTGGTTTCTTAAAAACGACTTAGTGGTAGTATTCTTCTTACACTGGCTCCTCATACGTCCTTGCTCTCTACAGTTCCAACAACCTTTCTTGGTAGCAGACTTTCCTGTCGTGGCATCTTCCCTTTGTTGAAGTTGCTGGCATTGAGCTCTCTTGTGGCCAGGCTTGTTACAGTGCCAACAAAGTCCCTCAAACCTCTCTGAAAGCTGACCTTTTCTGGCCTTGAATCCAGATGACTGTACCAACCTCGGTACCTCTGTGCTGGACTTAACGTAGGATTCAAATTCGAGAGTTCTGGCCATTGCATCCTGCATAGTAGAGGGGTGTGCTTGCTTCACTTGTATCTTAAGTTGTGGACTGTCTAAGGCATCTACAAACTGATCCCTCAGCAACAGCTTGAGGACATTGGGTGGTGTAGTTGGGTAGGCCTTGTGTGCCATACTTTCCAAATTCAGTGCCAGCTCTTGTAGGCTCTCCCCTTTAGCACGGACTCTAGTCCGAAACCTAGCTCTGTAGACTTCAGACTGATTTTAAGTTCCATACCTGAGTTCTAGAGCAGCTACCAGTGCTCTATAGTTGTGCCTGTCGTCTGCTGACAACTGTCCAAGTACTTCCAGTGGTTGTCCCTTCAAGCTCGTTCCCAGGT
>NW_013762207.1:0-891 GCF_000517525.1 Limulus polyphemus
ACACACATCAAACCAAACTACAGCCCACTTGGCTGAATATACACTAATAACCCTCAGGATTCTATAATCTTTAGTCTCGCGCGGGGTGAAGGAAGACTGCTTAATCTTCGAACACCCTTGATGATTAATTATTTCTTTCGAATTTATTTATTTATTTTACATCAAAATAACTACCAGGCACATGCAAGGGAGGCAGTTCTATAGCATGATCTTGAAAAGATTATATCAAAACAAAGAGACAATTGGCGGCTACTGTGGAAATCAACCTTGGCCTACTTCCAATAGTTACTGGCAACACTCATCCAATCTGGTAGAAGCAATTTTGGTAAACTTTCCAAACCTTAAAAGAAAGCGGAAGCTTCCACGGTAGATGGCTAAAACAATAACACCAACAATTGTAAAGTTGGCAGGGCAGTTTATGGTTTCATTTCTGTTGCTTCCAGACCTTTATGTAATAATTAGTAGTTTAAAACTATTTTCATAAAAGAACAGGTTAACGAAACTGTCTTTTGGACAAATAAAGATTAATAAAATAGTTCAGAGCCACATGTAACAACTTGGTTTATAAAAGAAAATGCTGATATTAGGATTTGAGTAGACCGAGAATTCCTCTGTTCGGGTGTCAACCCGTGTGTTAGTGTACAACTCTGTTCGGGTGTGAACCCTTGTATTATTGTACAACTCTGTGCAGGTGTCAACCCTTGTATTATTGTACAACTCTGTGCAGGTGTCAACCCTTGTATTATTGTACAACTCTGTGCAGGTGTCAACCCTTGTATTATTGTACAACTCTGTGCAGGTGTCAACCCTTGTATTATTGTACAACTCTGTGCAGGTGTCAACCCTTGTATTATTGTACAACTCTGTGCAGGTGTCAACCTTGTATTATTG
>NW_013762208.1:0-896 GCF_000517525.1 Limulus polyphemus
TCTTATTTGTTAGTGATGTTTTGTCAATATAAGTGACATATAGAATACATCTGCTGGTTTAGGGGTTGGAAATAACATGGTGTTTGGCAGAAGTTAAATTTTTGGTGAATTAATATAGAATAGAATCAATTAAACTGTAATGTGAAATATTCATTTTCTATAATGTTTCTATTAACACACAGGTTCAATCGAGATAGCTAACATAAAACATGAGTGTGAGAGGAGTTGTTGGTTTCGATAATTTTCAGATTTCATATAAAGAATTACTTTACATATAGTGGAAATAATTATTTCAAGTTCCTGATTTGTGTAATCTGTGGCTATTTTTGTTATTTGTAGAAGAACTGTTATCAAAAACAAGTTCACAGAAATCCTTTTATAAGGGACATGTTGTGACCTGTTGCTGTTAGGGACTGTATATTTAATTAAAATATTGTTTTGTGTTTTAAAATGAACTCTTGTTTGTGTCTCTTGATTTTTTTTGTGTTGGTATTTATGTGTTAATTTTACAGTTTTGTTAACCACAGCTCTGGAATTACTGAATCAGCATAATTAATTCGTGGTTGAACACAATGCATCATGATAGTTCTCCCAGGTGGAAATCCAGGCCATTCTGTTCTGCCATAGATAAGGGAGTTGAGTGAAAAAATATTACAACATATCATTAATACTTTGTGGATGAGTGCAAGACATCATTCTAAAGACTCTGACCATTATATTTCATCAGTAATACTTTTACCAAGATTATTTATTTGAAAAAGGTCACCAAGAGGTTTTAATCACGAGAATCTGTTTGAAAAAGGTCACCAAGAGGCTTTAATCATGAGAATCTGTTTGAAAAAGGTCACCAAGAGGTTTTAATCACGAGAATCTGTTTGAAAAAGGCCACAAAGAGG
>NW_013762209.1:0-894 GCF_000517525.1 Limulus polyphemus
TGGGGTGGGGTGGGGGATGTGGTCTGGTTGGCCGTAGCACCCCCCCCCTGCATTTTTAAGTTTCTCTTTGACAATGGTATAAAATATATACATGAAGGTGAAGAATATTTTTAACTAATTTATTTTAATATTTTATATACGTCCCCTAATATTTCAACTTGGTCAGCACCGTTAACGGCCGCATGCTCAGAATCAGGCAGACTTGTATGGATCCACCTCTCTCGGGTACTTCTAGATACACCACAAATATAAGTATTATTCCGCCTACAAATTAGTTCAAAAGTATTAAATGATTAGCCAGCTGTGAACGCGAGGGTTCAAGATTTGCTGTAAAAATGGGTCGTGGGTGCACTATGAGTTACGATAAAATCATCCCAGAATTCGGTCAGAGATGAGGATTGGCGGCGGGTGGTCTGTTAGATAAGCCGTTGTGTAGCTTGACTCAGGAAAGGTACGAAAAGGTGTAAATGTTAAATTTAAAACTGTTTGTCTTTACTTCTAACGTTTGCCCCCTATTTATTCTTCTTCAATACGAGCGAGATCCGGCTTCTTACTAGCGTGTTAGCTGTTTCTCGAATAAATGTGAACCCTAAAATTTAAAAATCAAATTGCACGTGATCTTGAAAGCTGGTCAAAATGTGCCAGGTGAGTCAGCTTGGTTAGGAGGGGATGAAAAGAACTCGAGACCGTAGAATCTCCCCCTCCCCCTTCCTATTCACCATCGGCACGTGTGGCATTCCAACCATCCGCAAATTCAGAAGCCCTTCAGGGTGGTTCGTGGGACAGAGGCTGAGCATGCGCAGACTTGCGATGGTTAAAGCTCAAACCTACTCCAGTTGTAACTTGTACCTGGCAGAACTAGGAATAGGTTTGATGGTTACAATTACAGCGTGC
>NW_013762210.1:0-894 GCF_000517525.1 Limulus polyphemus
ACAAGTGAACCAAGCACACCCCTCTACCATGCAGGATGCAATGGCCAGAGCTCTCGAATTTAAATCCAGCACAGAGGTACCAAGGTTGGTACAGTCATCTGGATTCAAGGCCAGAAAAGGTCAGCTTTCAGAGAAGTTTGAGGGACTTTGCTGGCACTGTAACAAACCTGGGCACAAGAGAGCTCAATGCTGGAAACTTCAGCACAGGGGAGGTGCCACAGCAGGAAAGGCTGGTATCCAGAAAAGTTGTTGGTACTGTGGAAAGCACGGACATTTGAGGAGCCAGTGTAGGAAGAATATTACCAACAAATGGGCCTCAAGGAGACCAGTAGTGGTTGGTGTTGAGCGACGCCCACCAACCCCCATCGTGAAAGTCCCAACAGCTAGGTGAAAAATGGCAAGCACATACAGTGTCCATGTGACAGGAAAGCTGGATGGCCAAAGGTGCAACTTTGTCATATATTCTGCATCTCAACAAACCCTTGTGAGCATCAATGTGCTGGAAAACAAAGGAGTACCAGAAGCTGTACAGAAGCTCTGTGGTGTGACAGGACATTCTGCAGGGTTGTGGGGACCAGTGTGGGTAACTATCGAGCTCATGGGCATGAAAAACAGACAGAAAGTATACTTGGCTGACATTGAACACCAATGCATATGTGGATTGGACTATCTACTACCGAGGAAGTGTGTAGTTAACTTCGATAAAATGACGATTTGAAACAACAAAGGCCAGACTCCAGTAACTGTTGCTACATCCGTTGATCTGCATGTCACAGCACTTAAATCAACTACAATACCCCGTATATCAGAGAAGATAATTTGGAGTAGGATAAAAGAACATCCCCATGGAAGCTCAATGCTTGTAGAAGCAGTGGAAGACCCATCCAGGCCAGC
>NW_013762211.1:0-893 GCF_000517525.1 Limulus polyphemus
GATGTCCACGTCTTCATGATTTTGTCCAAGGTGTTAACGTTTGTTATTATAGAGGAAACTGTTTCCTAAAATGGATGTTCACGTCTTCATGATTTTGTCCAAAGTGTTAATGTTTGTCATTATGGAGGATACTAATAACTATCACATTAAATTATCTTAGGTATAATTCATAGATCTGATAAAATCGAAATAACCATGTGGTTTCTAACAGAGTAACTGTGTGTTTTTAATCGGCTATCCCAAATTAACCTGATGTAATAGCTAAAACCAGAGAGTTGCCGTATGCTTGCTATGTGATTCGATCAGGTTAAACTGGTGTAAGTTTGCGGTTGATTAAATTTTAAGCATTGATGAAGGATTTGAACTTTTAAAACGATCAATGATTTTTGGGATAAATCTTCACAGCTCTTGGCTGCATTTGGTATTGAAGGGAATAAAAGAAAGAAACGAAATAAATTGCACTTAAAGCATATAATCATAGGGGAAGTGACGTCTTGATGAAATTTGGAAGGGAAATATGACTTGTATAAAAGTAAAAGTACTAAGAAACTAAACCTTGAATGACTTAAAATGTACATAAAAAAACATTAATCATAGTGTTTTGGTTTTCTAGCCTTACTCTCAAATTACCTAAACAAGATTTTCAAACAACTTATCGATATTCTTAAAGGCGGTAAAAACAAACGCAAGTGAAACCCAAATGAATCTTAACTTCTACGCTACATGTGTAAAAGTTGTTTATTAAAAGATTCACAAATTAGCGTTCAACTCGTAACTCTAACATTTTCTTCCTTCATTATAAAAAGTAAAATAAAATTCGCCAATAAAAGTGTCAAGCTCATAAATCAAAATCGGCACAACTTTTTCTTTTGAATCTCCTGGAAATAAATTAC
>NW_013762212.1:0-3195 GCF_000517525.1 Limulus polyphemus
ATGTAACAGGTGGGTGTGGCAGGAGGGGTCTGATTTTCTTTTTGATAGCTCTGTAACCAAACAAAATTGAAGGCTATAAGAATTATAAAAACACTTGTATACCATTAAAATATGGATTGGGCTAAGATTTTATGCAATTCTAATTGGTATACCATAAACAAAAAAGTAGTTTAATAAAATGTATAACACTAGCAAAGTGAAACTGCATGCAGTGTTTTTTGTTGTTGTTTTTTTTTCTGTTAAAGGAGGTAATATTTAATTTTACAAGATTAAAAAAAAATTATACAAGTTTTACAAGACAAAAGTAAATAACCAAAACTTACAACAAGCAATTTAAATTTCTTACGAAGAAAACATCACAGTGAAATACTTATGAATTTTCAAAGCTAAGATTATATAAAAAGAAAAGATGTTATTTGCAGAAGCTACATAACCTATAAAAAGTTTAAATTTCAAAATATTTCAGCCAATTTTTTTTCAATGCAATAAAACGAACTATAAAACAGTGTGTCAAATCACACATGCATTGTTTTACAGTTAAATATCACATTGCCATTCATTTTATTATTGAGTAAAACAATTAGAACAAAAACAATTCCCTTACAGCCAAATTTTAGTTTTAGTTCTAACAATGCAAAATTTCATTAAAAACATGCAGTAAATGCTTAAAAACCCAATACTTTTGTCAGTCAGAAAAAACAAATGCAATGATGCAGCAAATGTTCAGGTATTTCTTATATATTTTAAATAATATCTTTCATGACAAGAAACTTGATTTGTTTTTCTGTAGACTTTGAGGAGTGTAGTAACTAATCAGCATTTACATCACAAATAAAATCTGTAAATGTACGATGGCCAGATTTTAGTCCACCTTGTATTCAACAATTGAAGTTCATGTTCCATTCTTTAGATTTTCACTTTAATTGAAAATTTAATTGTTGTATGCTTATCTTCTGGATAAGAGCTTAATGGCAAGAGATTCTAGTATTCCAAGGTAAAATTCATCCTAGGAATGGAGAATTATGCAGAAAACACTGATAGGTAGACACAACATGACATTTGTTTAGAGAGTGGTTCATAATACCCATAATGTTTGGAATAAAGTGACACAAAGTTTAATTTGGTGATGCTGCTGGAAGAAAATGATTGTGAACAACTTTTGTCACAAATACAGTTCTGATATTTTCAAAAAAGTTTGTGAAAGTTTACTTTGTCATTTTATACTTTATTTTAATTATGACTGCAGTGTGTTAGTAAAGGAAATGGTTTAGGAAAACAAGATGAGGTAGGTACAGTTAAATCATTTTGCACATGACTATATAAAGTTCTTTTGTTGACAAGGCCATTGTTTGTTAGGTTGTGTTTACATTAGGCCTCATCGGCTTAAGTAACTGCTTGAATGGGCAAAGAAAATCTTCACAAAAGAAAGGTTTTACAAAACAGGTATAAAACGTATTACCTACATTAAACGTTGTTTAATAATAAAAGCTTATTTGGTACAGTAAAAGTGTTGTTTATACTGATTGTCAGCAATCCTAAACTAGCATAATACAGTCCTCATAGTCCCCTAGTAAGAAAATCCCCAAATAGCTTTATAGCTTCAATACAAAGTGTAGTTTCTTAACCACAACTATCACAGTGCTATGCAATTTCCTACATTTTAGCTTTGAGAGTCATAGCTAGTGATCTAGATGCATAATGACAGCTTTTTTTTTTCTTTCTTTTCAACAACATAAGTATGACTTCCAATTCAGAAGGTACTTATAAATAAATTTGGGAAATTCACACTATATTTTAGCTTGGGGTATTCTGAGGACAATCTAAAATAAAAATTAGTTTTTAATTCTTATGTATAAAATTAAATAACTTGCTATTGAGTATATTGTATTACTGAAATTTTCTGTTGTGTTTATTTAATGGTGCAGTTTTGTTATTTGGACATGATGCCACAGAGTTAGCTTTGCTTGGAGCTCATACCCCCCCCCCCCCTTGTTTGTTTTTGTCCTTTAGTTAAAGAGGACCACTTATATTTAACTTTTAATGCTAACAAGATTTCATCAGTGGTGAGCTGTTATGCAGTGCAGATCAAAATGCTTTCTTTTTGACTGAGGATTCTTATAAACACCTTGTACTTGTTTGAGGAATTTTTAGCTATACAGTAGACTTGTTTATAATTACATTCAGACTTGTTTCTAGCTACAAATATTCAAACAACAAATCTTTTACAGTACTTTTTCACACTGTTTTCCTTAGTGCATCTGTGTAATTTGGTTTACAAGAATCTTTAGTTTATTGGATTTTAGAGTTTAGAAAAGGAAGGTATTAAAGTCACTTGCAAAGAGAAGTTATATTTCTGAAACTGAAAAACATTGCCTAATTCCTAAATGGGCAAATTTCAAACGTATTTGTTTGGAATTGCTTCATGGACACATTAACCCTATTGCCACGGGTATCCTTTACTGCATATGAAACAAAGTTTTAGTGTCTTACATTAAAAATTTTATTAAACTACTTTTTGTTTACATTATACCTTTTAGAATAGCATAAAATCTTAGCTAATAATCCATATTTTAATAGTGTATAAGATTTAAGTTCTTAATTCAACAAGATAATATTAAAAAAATCCTGAATATCCCTTAGTGTGACCCGTGTGACACATTTTCTCTTAGCATGTCACCTTCCCTATTTTATCCACCACCCTTTGATAAAGTACAAAATTAAATGTAAATTACTCTATAAAATCATCATTGCTCATACAAACCATAATTTCTATAGTCTTGAATTTTGTTTGGTTACAGAGCTATCGAATAGAAAATCAGACTCTTCCTGCCATGCTTACCTGTCACATCCATTCTTTCACAATTCGTTGATAGTTCTCTCTTACTTTTCATTATATATTACCGAAAACCAATAGAAAGTTATGGTTTTTAGGTTTTCATCTAACAAATGATGTATTGTATAACATTATGTTCTGAACAGTTAAATGTCAATTTTACTTGGAGTACCAAAATCGTTCCCGTGAGAAATTTGCCGACTAGCTTGGATGAATTTGCAAAGACTCTTGTTGCATAGTTAGCCAGAAAAATTTTGAGAGATAAGGGAATTTGTAAACATTTTGCATGTTATTAGTCTATTCTTTGGTGCATTATTTAATTAAATGAAAAGTTAAGTGCATCACTATCAGCAGTAAAAAAA
>NW_013762213.1:0-893 GCF_000517525.1 Limulus polyphemus
CTATTGACTGATTTTTGGTTTCCAGGATGTCTGGCGTTCCTTGTATGGCTCTGCTTTTGTTGTC
Organism: Limulus polyphemus; assembly: GCF_000517525.1. Taxonomy (NCBI): domain Eukaryota; kingdom Metazoa; phylum Arthropoda; class Merostomata; order Xiphosura; family Limulidae; genus Limulus; species Limulus polyphemus. The sequence goes on from NW_013762213.1 coordinate 65, forward strand.
ACATGGCTAGGTAGGGATGTGTCTTGCCGAAGAGACCGTTTCTATGTCTCAGGCGGCTTGGTCCCCTACCTGGTCAGGGCAGCAGTCTATCAGGTTGGTAATGCTATATGCTATGTCTCAGACCACAGAGCCTTTCTCTTCACATTTCAGGATTTCTCCCCAGTATCTCGGGGTCCTGGAGTGTGGAGGCTCAATGTCTCCCTTCTTGCTGATGCTGTGATAAGGGAGGAGCTCCTATCCCTGGTCAGGGATGCCTGCTCCTCTGTTAGTGTCAGTGAGTCTTGGTGGGTGGGCCTGAAGGAGATCAGTGCCTCCTTGCTGCGGCAGAGAGGCATTGATTGGGCTCGCAACAATAGGCTTCTCCTGCGCTCTAAGCAGGCAGCCTTATTTCGGGGTAACCCCATTGACCAGTGGACTTGGTTGGACATTGAGAGGCTTCAAGGGACCTATATTTAAAATATCGTAAGCTCTTCCGAGCTGCCAGCATTACTCACTTGACTGAGTCATTGCATGCCTAAAGCCTGGGTCGCATTCCTCTGTGCAAGGCCCGGGAGAGAGCTGAACATAAACACATCTCCTCCATGTTGACGATGGATGGTCGTTTGTCATCTGACACGACTGACATCCTCAACACGTGCTTTGCACATTTCAGCTCCTTGTTTTCGGCTACACCAGTCGACTGTAGTGTTTGGGATGACATCACCCAGTTTTTACCGACTCTGGACCACTCACTCCATGAAGACTTGTTTCGAGCTCTCTTCGTCGGGGAATGCTGGACTGCTGTCCAGTGCTTACCTTTGGGTAAGTGTACAGGGCCAGACGGCTTGCC
>NW_013762214.1:0-894 GCF_000517525.1 Limulus polyphemus
GGTCCAACTTAGAAGTAACGTGGAAATTGGCTTATCCTTTGGTTGATTCCTTAGCACAGTCTGTAGCTGATGTCCTAGTGGATAGATGAGCACTAGACTTTCCATATGTGATGATGGCTTACAAGAAGTTGGTCCATTAACATATAAGTTAGGGCAGACAAAAATGCATGCAAGACATCACTAAATTGAGTCTCTACATCCCAGGCAAACCTTTGGTACCCTTGAGTTTGAGGATGACAATAATGAGCCAGTGGAAAAGTATGAGGATACTATTTTAGTCACATTGACTCAACCAACGTGAGAAAATGAATCTAATTTATTCAAAGTAAACGAGGAGACATTGGAAAACGTAGTGGACAAACATCCTTAAATTTGTAATGGGACATCGATCTTGACCTACCAGGTCTGAGACGATCACTGGGTCTAACACTTGACGTTGACAGGACGTGATACACTTTGCTTTCTAAGCTATGAACTGATTTTCATTGTATGATGTATGAACTACAATGTGAAATTTCCACTTGCTTATCGAAAATTAAGACAATTATTATGATGAGTGACTGATGGTTGAAAGGGCTTTGTGGCTCTTTCTTTCTTAGCTACAGAGTAACTTCATTGACTGAAGTATCCATAGAATATTGGAAGGTAGCTTCTTGATTATTTACAGCTAGGACAGTTGCTTGGTCGAGGCAGAAATTGCTTAAATGGCCTTATGGCCACTAATTCCTAACATAAGAAGTGGTATTAAGAGCGGATGTAGTTACTACAGCTCAGACAGTCAAGAGATTGAAAATTCAATGACTGAAAGGGTTTTGTAAGCCCTGCTGTCCAAGCCCCTAGCGGTAACGTGTTCAATTGAAGATGTTACTAGGAGCTTCAAAATTCAGGTTAAAG
>NW_013762215.1:0-894 GCF_000517525.1 Limulus polyphemus
CTTGAAATAGTGCATGATCAGACACTTGTTTCTGTCCTGAGGTTAACAGAACCCATCTCACCCATGGATACCTCTGGTACATTTTATCAACCTAGTGGACAAAACTTAAAGACAATGAACTTAAAGTAATTTTATATACTAAATTAACACTTGTAATCTCTTTACACTGCGCAAAAATTGATGTAATATATTTGGTACTGATGACGACAAAACCTTGTCGAAACGTTGTACATTTGCTGTTATGTTAAACTTATATTAAAGTTTTTCTTCATTACCCATTCAAGCCGTCTCCAGCCAATATTATGTAATAATTTTCTAACCCTCAGGTGATATTCCTTGATCTTTACTCACTCAGCGACCCCTCACTCAGGCAGCATTCTTTGGATGTGAAAGTACAGGGATGACTACTTCCATTGTGTGGCTCTGTGCTTAGTAATAAAAACCGAATTAGCAAATTTTCCACATGTATACTTGGTGAGTTTTAGAACACGTGACATTGAATTTTACATCAATATTCCATCACGTAACACATTGAGTTTTACATCTATATTCCACCATGTGACTTATTGAAGTTAGCTTCTTGCAACTATAATGTTGTTGTCGATCAAACATTGTTAGCACTGCTTAATATAAACTCGTTACAGCATATGTTAGAATCAGTCCTGCATTATTTCATAAAGTTGGTTTTAAACTCATTTTCAAGTTAATGATAGCACACATCCGTCTACAGTAAGCATATCTGTAAGTTTTAAACACAACTAAGAAATGAACTGCAATTTTCTAATTTGTTTCTTAGATGCTATCACATGCAGAACCTTAAGAAAAGCTGCCTTGTTTTCAGCGTATAAAATAAAATTAGAAGACAAATGAAAAGTCTGAAATACTATTTTAATA
>NW_013762216.1:0-889 GCF_000517525.1 Limulus polyphemus
AGATGAAAATTACTTTACACATGGATTATTCAAAACAAATACTCAATATATTCATGGACACAACTTTATTTTATTTTAGTAAAAGTACTTCACTAAGAAATATGACTTTTTGTATGTAAAAAGACTTGTAATATTAACTAAAAGACTGCCAAATTTTGTGAAGATATACCCAATATATATAGAGTTATAAGTATTAAATTTATGTCAACTTTAAATGAGTACAGAATGTCACGTGACTTGGTCAAATCGACTGACCCCTTGTTGGAAGAGTTAATATATTGAGTATTTGTTTTGAATAGTCCATGTGCAAAGTAATTTTCATGTTAAAATTAAAAATACTTTTCCTCATCTCAAAAATATCAAATTTCCTTTGTGTAATCCCCAAAACCTCCTAAATACATTTCAAACGTTTTTTTCAGTAAAACTTTAAAGTTTGTGTTATTTTCTCTACTCTATTTCAAAACGAGATAGGTCAAATCGACCGACCTCTTAACCACCAAACAAAAATTTGAAATAAACCTAAATTACTCTTTTTTCTTTCTAGAATGACTTCAAATTGTAACATGAAACTACATTCCTTTATCGTAAGTGACTCTAAGTTCCTAACAGTATACATCTATTTATAATTAAATTTTATTGTTTTATTGCCATTTGAACCATGTCTAACTACTATCCGTGTCCTTATAAGTTGTAAATCACTTGGGGAACGTGCAGCTCACATTACGCTATTGAATTACATTACCCACGAGCTGCTCCCGTGCATGCCTCATGAACCATTTTAATTATATTATTATTACTTATTTTACCTAATCTAGTCTTAAATAACTTAAAAAGATCCATAAATAAATAAAGAATAAATGTGAAAAACAAGAAATAAAGTACTTAATCA
>NW_013762217.1:0-1801 GCF_000517525.1 Limulus polyphemus
GACTGTGGATCATTATCAAGACATGCTTCTTTCTTTAGCCAATCAGAATTTTTTATAGCAGCTCTTCCAAACGTTCCGTGGAAATAGTGTTGTCACAACCTGTGTCAATCACAATCTCAGGAGATTCCAATTTAATTGGAAAAATTCCATCTTCACATGCTAAATATAACTCTACGGGCTGGAAGATGGGTAGTGGATTAACAAATATAACATCATCTTCTCGTTTAGTGAGTAGATCAGGTGAATTACAGTAAGTTTGTTGTGGTAGTGGTTGATGGAGCCTGCAAGTAAACATGACCAGCAATATACTGATTTGAAAATTTCAAAAAAAATACATGTAACAGAGAAATGTCTTTTCTACAAATTTTCAATATCTCACATTAAGATTACTTTCCTCTGTACGTTCCCAGAATAAAATAATGGTCAAATATAAATCTGATAACAATGTGTACAAATAAAACCGAGAGGAAAATTAAAAAGTACTCAATTATATCTAAGTTCTTACCCATTATTCTGTACACTCGAAATCCTTTTGATTCTTTTATTTTCTCTCTTTTAACTCTTCCCATCTTCTCCAGCTTGGAATGGGCATTCCTAAATCTCTGCTTGGCTAGAGTCCAGTACTCGGGGATTTCTGGGTGGTAATTTCCCTTAAGTTTGTCCCATTCCTAGAATATAATATGGGAATCATTCTTATATTAAATACAGATTAATTATTCATATACAAATAATGAAATTGTATGTTCATTAATATACTATCAATATCCAACTTTCAGTGTTTCTCCAATGATCATGATTTTTTCTTTCTGCAAAACTTTATGCATTAAATTCATAAAATGTATTGCATAAATTACCTCTGCATTGTGTAACATTTAACACAGAAAATATTTTAATAAAATTTGAATTAACTTATTTAGTCATACACCAGAAATATCAATTAAAACCTTCAAATGAATTAAGAACTTACACTGAAGATATGAAAGTCATTTTTTTCTCCAGGAGTGTGATCCTTTGTGGGGCCACATGACCTTATAAAGTTTCTCATGTCTGTCTATCCAGCTCAGACTAGGGAATCGTTTATTGTCCAGTTATAAATATGAAATCAAAAATCATGAGATATAGCTATCTGCACTGCATGAACTAAGTAGGCATTCCTTTAAATCTAAATGAAAACCAATATGAACAATATTGTAATTTACTAATAACAAACACAGGCTGTGGCATATATGCAACATCACCATTACTGTTAACTATTAATTTCTAAACCTAGTCTGTTCTCTTACAAAGACTTGTAAGAGAATATATAAACAGATATTGATAAGTAATTATCTAGAGAGTTATAAGCAAACAAAACAACCCATTTAATACATTTTATTTAGGCTAGCTAAAAAACGGGCTTTAAATTTTAACCCATAACAATATTTGTTATTTTTCTATTATACATATATAAAATGGTAGAGGTTGATTGATAATAAGTATTAAATTTAGCTCAGAATGCTTAAACTTAACGTTTGAGTGCAACTACAAGATTAAGAACCTAAAAATAAATACGAGATTTCTCAGGTTTTATGTTTTATTTGGATAGGAAATACACAAGGTAAGCTCACCACAATACTTATATTTATTGTAATATAATATGATAAGTTATAGTATAAGTATTATACTTGTACTGTTGTAGTTATATTTAAGCTATAGTTATACTTATAAGTTATAGTAATACTAACATTAGAAACTTCCAAAGTTCCTTGAATTTGAAATTTTCAGTTTCAAAACAAGGAAGACCACTGTGCGGACGCTTCAT
>NW_013762218.1:0-893 GCF_000517525.1 Limulus polyphemus
CTGCTTACTGGTAAAACATGTGGCTGCTTACTAGTATATTATTGGCTGCTTACTGGTAAATCATGTGGCTGCTTACTGGTAAAACATGTGGCTGCTTACTGGTAAATTATGTGGCTGCTTACTGGTAAATTATGTGGCTGCTTACTGGTAAAACATGTGGCTGCTTACTGGTAAATTATGTGGCTGCTTATTGGTACATTATGTGGCTGCTTACTAGTAAAACATGTGGCTGTTTACTGGTAAAACATGTGGCTGCTTACTGGTAAATCATGTGACTAGTTACTGGTAAATCATGTGACTGCTCACTGGTAAATCATTTGGCTGTTTACTGATAAGTCAAATAAATGCTTACTGGTAAATCATGTGGCTGCTTACTGGTAAATCATGTGGCTGCTTACTGGTAAATTATGTGGCTGTTTACTGGTAAATCGTATGAATATTTACTTGTAAATCATGTGACTACTTACTGGTAAATCATGTGACTGCTTACTGGTAAATCATTTGGCTGTTTACTGATAAACCATGTGAATGCTTACTGGTAAATCATGTGGCTGCTTACTGGTAAATCATGTGGCTGCTTACTGGTAAATTATGTGGCTGTTTACTGGTAAATCACGTGGCTGCTTACTGATAAATTATGTGGCTGCTTACTGGCAAATCGTGTGACTGTTTACTGGTAAATCATATGAATGTTTACTGGAAATCATGTGAATACTTACTAGTAAAACATGTGGCTGCTTACTGGTAAATCATTTGGCTGTTTACTGATTAATCATGTGAATGCTTACTGGTAGATTATGTGGCTGCTTACTGGCAAATCGTGTGACTGTTTACTGGTAAATCATATGAATGTTTACTGGAAATCATGTGAATACTTACTAGTAAAACATGTG
>NW_013762219.1:0-888 GCF_000517525.1 Limulus polyphemus
CTTCCCTCTAGTCTACACTGCTAAATTAGGGACGGCTATCGCAGATAGCCTTCGTGTAGCTTTGAGCGAAATTCAAAAACAAACAAACAAACTTCGTATCATCAGGCGCCATGACAACTTTCACCTGTCATGGCGGCCTAACAACATGCCCCTAGCAATACACTCTCTGGACAACTTCCGGCTGTCATGCGACCTAGCAACACGCTCTCTGGTGCTACTTTGTGAAACTATGACGTCATCGTCTCTACCCCTCCCCTACCTCTTATTGCTTGAGGCAGCCAATCAGCGCGTGTGTCTGAACAATCCCGATAACTATTTGAGAATGTGTAAGTGTTTTGCATAACTTACAGTTACTTTATAATGAATCTTGTTTATAAGTTACAAAAACTAGCTTAATTAATTATTATAATTAAGTTACTTATTGATATCTGTTACTTTTTTAGTGGAAACCCTGGATCAGTATCAACAAAACAGAAAATGGAACTTACATATCTGGACCAATGGCTAACATTCTGAAAATTTTGTCCAAAGAAATGAAATTCAGGTAGAGTCGTATTAAATGCAACGAGAATTATTTTAATCCCAAGCTTGTCATCAAGTATTTTGCCACTTAGAAACATCTTGTGACTGAACTTCCTATTTTTTAATTATGCAACATAAACTTCTTCCATACATCATATATGTGTTTGTCCACATATATGTGGAGATTTTATAAAAGAAATGCACATTTTCAATGTTCTTTTGTTAATTATGTAATACCTTGAAATGTTACAAAATATTCAAGAAACAACAACAATAGTACATGACTTAGTTTTATGAGTTCATTTGTTTTTCTTTATTTGATATTTGTATATATATATAAGCAAAAGTAACTCGTTCCATGCCCCT
>NW_013762220.1:0-894 GCF_000517525.1 Limulus polyphemus
GCATGATAGATAGGCAACATAGCAAAGAGAAAAAAAAGGTAATAGAGAAAAACATTGCTTTACAAACCTTAAGACTTAATAAAAAAAAAATTGATATTTTGCATATGAAAGCATTTTAATGTTTACTGATAATGTACCAGATTTCATTAACATTCTCTTACTAATTTCAAAGTTATAGTGTGAAAACTATAACATGCACAAAATTGTTACTAGGTTCGTCCCAGGGACCGAGTCCATGGTGAAAAAATTAACAAATATTGCTGGTAGACATTGTTAAGGAGAGTTGTAGTGACATGTTTTCTCTCCTCAGAATTTTTTCATTGTTACAGATCTTGTTTGTTCTATAAGCTGATAGTCTATGGCACTTGTCTTTATACTGTTGGTGAGGTTTGATTTATAGTAGAGTTATTTACCTGTATCTTAGAGTTTCTGGTAAACTGTGATATATGAGTCACATACTTTGGTAACTATCAAGTCAAGGAATGGGATTTGTTACATTTTTTGTTTTTATTATTAACTGTATTGCAAAATGTTCTCTGTTCAGGTGGTTCCTGAATTCTTAGATGGTACATGTAGTGTGTGGACATATTATACATGTATTATCACCATATCTGAGTCAAATCTTGGAGAATAAAATGCATGTTTTGAGGGTGTTAACTTTAAAAAGTTCCATGTAGAAGTTACTGAGTGCTGGTGAGAGGGTTGAGGACATAGCTCAGCATTGTTGTTGGTAGTATTTACCTTTGTGTAGAGAAATCATCAATATACAGTGAAATGAAAAGTTTTAAAATGGGAAATATAATTAATACTATTGTTTTCCTCTGCACTGACTAAAGTAATGATCAGAAAGTTCCAAGTTACTTATCTTAACAGGTAAAACTGTACATCAGATAG
>NW_013762221.1:0-894 GCF_000517525.1 Limulus polyphemus
GGTGATACCATATTGTATAATTGAATCAAACCAAGCATAATAAATATTGTTTTCACTTCCTTCTTAGATAAATATTTTTTATATAATGAAATCTTACCGCTGATATCTTTAATTTTTTCTCCATTATTTTTATATGTTCTTTCCAGTTCAATCTACAATCTAATACATGACACTTTCTGACATTTGTAAATTTGAATTATTATTCATATCGTTTTTAATATTAGGTCGTTAAGAATTTAATGTCGCGTTTTGGAACACTTTCATTAACCACTCCCCATAAAACGTACATCACGTATAATAGTTAAACGAACCGGCTAAACGTCACGTTAGTATAGCCTATATAATGTGTAAAGTTTAGTGTTCTCTAATCTCATGTAGTGATGAAATATGACGAGGCACACAATCAGCATGTAATAACGTTTGAATAGAAGGAAGGAAATAAAGTATGTTAACCAGAAAGAATATTAAAGAAGTTTATGGAAATGTTTTGATCGTTCGTAAGTGTCAACCATGGTTTAGCAAATTTCGCTCAGGTGACTTTAGCCTTAAAAACTGTGACGGCCGACATGTTGGAATTGATATTGTTGTTCTGAAGACGCTTGTTGAGTCTAACCCAAGGCAGTAAACTCATGAAATTGCATGTCTCTCATGAAACAATACGTAAACATATAAATAATATAGGAAACTCCTCAAAGGTGTTTGTGTGCCTCACGAACTCACCGATGATTATCGTTTCCAGCATGTGAACGTTGCTTCGTCTCTTCTGGCGCGTAATGAGCGTGAACCATTGGACAGAATTGTCACCAGTGATGAAAAATGGATTCTATATGCAAATATTAAACGCCAAAAACAATGGTTCAGTCCTAGACAAAAACCACTTCCGACTCCATCCAC
>NW_013762222.1:0-893 GCF_000517525.1 Limulus polyphemus
GTTTGGTGTGAGAGGGATTCGAACCCGCGACCCTCAGATTGCGAGTCGAGTGCCTTATCCACCTGGCGTTCTTGAGCTACAAAACTTTGTCGATAGATCAGGATCAGCGAAGGTCATCAAACAAAACTGAAACCAAATTTTATCTTCGTTAGATGACGTTTACTTGCCCATTTTCTTTGGAAATAAATATTTTCCATTTGATAAAACAAATACTTAATGCTTTTGTCCATGAAGACAATTTTTTTTTTTGGACTTCACTACACCTTCACATTAGTCAATAAATGTCTGAGAATCGTGCATTTGAGTATATTCAATTTTGTTATTCTGTAGTTCATTTAAATCTCGTGTTTGGAATAAATATTTTCGGATTTTTAGTTAGTACTTCAACCCTAAATTTTCCTAACCGGTTTCAGCTTGCTCATTAAAGTACTTTAAATCCAGTAAATACCTTATTCAATATTCCATTCTCAAACTTCATTTTGCTTGTGTGTTTGTTGTTAAGCACAAAGTTACACAATGAGCTATCTATGCTGTACCCACCACGGGTATTGAAACCCAGTTTTTAGCGTTATGAGCTTTCAGGGGAAAATAGCGTACCAAACCCACTTTTTTTAGATGTATTAAATATATTTCTTAAACGTATCGAGAAGATATTTAAAAAAACATATACAAATTATGTTGTTTTGCTTAATGAGTTCATATCTTGTGAGAAATATTTATCTAATATTTTCTAATTTGGTAGTATGTTTTAGTTATGTAATGTAGCCAGCGTCCAACAGATAATGCCTGAAATTTCAAAAACCTATTACATAACAATACCCCGCCCCCTCCTCTAGTGGCACAGCGGTATGTCTGCGGACTTACAATGATAGAATCCGGGGTTCGATACCCGT
>NW_013762223.1:0-1087 GCF_000517525.1 Limulus polyphemus
TAGAATCAAGTTTGTTCCACTCACCACCTTCAAAATCACTCTTCTTTTAGTTCAATATTCCCATTCCATCGAGTGCAGCTGTGGAGCGCATTTTCTCACTGGGGAAAGACATTTTGAAGCCAGAAAGAACTGGATTGACGGATAACAAATTCGAGAAGTTGGTGCTAACAATTAAAATAACAATTAAAACAACAATAAAATTGAACAAATGATATTACGTTTTATAATAAAGCCTAAACTCTTCCTTATATGATCTCGTTACACGAACAATTTCACTGATAGGATACTGAAGGAAGTTTCACACACATTCATCCAGAATGTATTTTAGCTAGCTTGAATCTACATTCACAGTGACTGTCCATAATAATTAAATCAATGTATCTTTTCAGTACGACATTAGTCGAATGGACAAACCCTATGTGCAGTTGGTTAAGCCTTGGAGGTCATCTTGGAGTGTCCATGATATTTTTATGAAATTTGTCATTTTATGTTAACTGCAGTATGTGCATGAGTACAGCAGTGTAATACAGTAAACCTAAGGTTGAAGTAAAGTAGTGAACCCAGTTATTGATATTTTACTGACTTGAAATAGTTAGGATACTGAGTATGTGTTCTCATTTTTAATATACTTAAAGAACTACTGAACTGAGAATAATTAAAACACAATTTAAGAAATTTAACTCAGGAGGTATAGAAGAAAAATAAAACCTCTTTGCAACCAAGCATTTCATATATGATTTATAGGTTATTGAATAAAGGCCTATTTATCGTTGTATTAAGTGTGAATAACATTTATCAATGTATGCCCTTATGGCCGGTAGAATTAGACACAGCAGGTGTATCAAGTTGTTGCGTATCAGCTCGTTTGTTAATTTCCGGTATAAATTCTTTCCGAGGAACTTCAGGGATACAAGTCCTTTCTTAACTAAAACTAGTTTATTCTTTCTCGATACAACTTTTTAATACACATAATTTCCACAGTCACTTTAAACTTAACTACTTTTATAAACACACGCTGTAAATCACAGTGATTCACACACTTTACTTACGGTGCCTACTGTTTGCTTGACTGAATTATATCTCTCTA
>NW_013762224.1:0-894 GCF_000517525.1 Limulus polyphemus
GAGTGTATCGGTTAAGTTATATTCGGAAAGAATAAACCAGTTTTATCAAGTAAAGGCTTGTGTCGCTTAAGTTTCGTCGGAACGAAGTTACGGAAAATTAATTAACACACGGAGACGTAACAATATATAAAATATTTGTATTTCGACGTTTTACTTGGTAAACTCAGTGTTATCAGGCAAAAAGTATCCGGAGTAAGACAAACATCAATAAATATATAAAATATTTGTATTTCGACGTTTTACTTGGTAAACTCAGTGTTATCAGGCAAACAGTATCTGGAGTAACACGAACATCAATAGATATATAAAATATTTGTATTTCGACGTTTTAGTTGGTAAACTCAGTGTTATCAGGCAAAAAGTATCTGGAGTAAGACGAACATCAATAAATATATAAACGAACTCAAAAGTATGTTATAAAAACAATCACTTTTTATATTAATGAAAAGGAGATTATTTAATTTTGCATCTGTTTATGTTAACTACTTTACCTAAAACAAATAGATTTAAGTTTCCTACATTTTTCCTAATGTTATTGTATGTTCAAAGAAATGCAAAGATTGGCGTTAGTCTTCAGTAATTCTAGTGACAGGATTTCTACCAGTTTTTCCAATGTGAATATTATCAAGATTTGGACCCAGAGCTTTATGAACAACAGATTTAACTGTAGGCACTGGTTTTGTCATTTTTATTGAGAGCCATAATAAGTATCCAACGCTTAACGAAGAAGTCTGAAATGACGAACAAAACTAATATTCAAAATGTTACTTTTCAGGCCTTTTTAATTGTGTAAGATAACCCAGGAATCACTCAACTTCAACAATCGCGCTATATCAACGAACGTCAATAATACTTCTGACCGCAGATCAATTACACACTATCTATACACACATT
>NW_013762225.1:0-893 GCF_000517525.1 Limulus polyphemus
GATTTAGTAGGGAAATATAATAGTTTATTTTGTTTTTTACGCAAAACTACGCAGTCTGGTACTTGCACTCTGTCTACCACATGAAATCGAAACCCGTATTTCAACGTTGAAAGTACGTGAACTTAACGTTGACCCACGGGGGTACAAGGATAGTAGTAGTAGTTGGGATGCGTGTTTTTATAGCAAAGCCACATCGGGCTATCTGCTGTGCCCACCGAAGGGAATTGAACCCCTGATTCTAGCGTTGCAAGTCCGAAGACTTACCGCTGTCCAAACGGGGGACAGTAGTTAGGATATTTTAGTACGGGTTGTGGCAGATTGGTTATTATATATTTATTTTAATATCCACGTTTGTTTAGATTAAATTCATATTTAGAAATATGCATAGCTTATACTGTTAGGTATGCATTGCGAAACTTCCGCCTATTCTCTAAAGTTATAGATGATTCTTGAGTGCAAGAATCAACAATACGTGTGTAAGTGAAGTTTTGTATTGTTACGTAATCTGAATTTGAGAAATTCTCCACACACCTGTAAATATAACCAACGTGACGCGCCTAAAAACAGTAACTACACAGCGTGGTCACAAGTAAATAGACACCACCCTTTCAGCAAAAATGAAAATTTTCAGTCATATTCACATGAATTAATATATTTATAATTCAATTAATATATAGTAGATCTTCCTTTCGCTTCGTGGAGTTCGTTGATCCTTTGTGGCATCATGAGAATCATCTCGTCAATTTTAGATTGTGTGATTTTCGCTAACTCTTACTTGAAAACTTAGAGTAGATCACTCTTCGAAGTTGGTTTTTTGGCTGTTTCTTGACTTGCCGGTCGAGTATGGCCCAGAGGTTATCGATGGGGTTCATGTCAGAAGATTGGCTCGGCCA
>NW_013762226.1:0-897 GCF_000517525.1 Limulus polyphemus
ACGCTATCGTAAAAATATTTTATTTAAATTATTTTAGTTTTAAATAAATTCTCGGCTTATTTATGTGCACAAGTTATACAGAATTGAATTTTGTCGTTTATTGTTGTTGTTTTTTCTTTGGGTCGCTTTCTACTGGCATATTTATCAATAATGAAAATTTCCTATTTTTTCTTTCTTTGCCAGTATTTATACCCTGAAATCATAAACGATAAAAAAAAATTATTACACTTGTTAAAAAAATAATTTAGAAATCATAATTATCAACAGTTTCACTATTTTAATATTCATATAAAAGTGACGGTCAATTCCCACTATTCGGTCTCACAAGAATAGCCCAAGATGCTGACTAGCTGCTTTCCCTTTAGCGGCTAGTTTACTGACTTACAAAGTTAAAATCCGTGGTTCGATTCCCTGCGGTGGAATGGGTGTACACAGCGCCAATGTGTAGCATTTAACTGATTGTAGTAGCATTCAACTGACAGTGTCCGCCGCCCCCCCAGAGGCACATCGGTATGTCTTCGGACTTAAAACGCTATAAACCGGGTTTCGATACCCGTGGTGGGCAGAGCATAGATAGCCCATTATGTAAATTTGTGCTTAATTACAAACAAACTGACAGTGTATTTGTTTGTTGGATTTCGCGCAAAGCAACAAGGTTATCAGCATTAGCCGTACTTAATTTAGAAGTGAAAGACTAGAGGAAAGCAACCTATTCGATACCACCGACCGCCAACACTTGGACTACTCATTATCAAACTAAAAGTGAGATTGATCGTCACAAAGTCGATTGCTAGTTGATCAGTTAGTATCTTATTTAAACTGACTTTAGTGACCTTGTTAACTTATACGTAATGTAGACATGACAATTATATCATTTTGTTTAATCACCGCCCCCCG
>NW_013762227.1:0-890 GCF_000517525.1 Limulus polyphemus
AAACTTGTAAGGTTTGACTAATGTTTCACACTGTTAATAAGATCGTTGTTGTCTGATAACTACACTTGTAAGGTTTGACTAATGTTATAAAAGGTGATTCAACTGATCATTGATTTTGTAATTTTTAGGTGTTACTTTGGTGAAGTTAAGTAAGATATTTCTTAGCAATTTGTTCTTATTACTCTCTGTTTATTAACATGTTTAAATAAAGGAATAATTACTAAACAGTACTAAAACGATAAGAGTTATAAAATAGAATTTTAATCTCAAGTCTCAAGAATGTAAAGTTTCTGAGGACAAGAGTCTGGCGTTGTTTAAAGTGTAAAGCTTCTAAGGACCAGAGTCTGGCGTTGTTTAGAGTGTAAAGCTTCTAAGGACCAGAGTTTGGCATAGTTAAGAATGTAAAGTTTCTAAGAACCAGAGTTTGGCGTAGTTTAGAATGTAAAGTTTCTAAGGACCAGAGTTTGGCGTAGTTTAGAATGTAAAGTTTCTAAGGGCCAGAGTTTGGCGTAGTTCAGAATGTAAAGTTTTTAAGGGCAGAGTTTGGCGTTGTTTAGAATATAAAGTTTCTAAGGACCAGAGTTTGGCGTAGTTTAGAATGTAAAGTTTCTAAGGGCCAGAGTTTGGCGTAGTTCAGAATGTAAAGTTTTTATGGACCAGAGTTTGGTGTAGTTTAGAATGTAAAGTTTCTAAGTACCAGAGTTTGGCGTAGTTTAGAATACAAAGTTTCTAAGGACCAGAGTTTGGTGTAGTTTAGAATGTAAAGTTTCTAAGGACCAGAGTTTGGCGTAGTTTAGAATGTAAAGTTTCTAGTTGTTTGACGTTGGCGTAATGTAGAAAGTAATGTTTCTACGAGTCTAACGTTGGCGTAATGTAGAAAGTAAAGTTTC
>NW_013762228.1:0-1365 GCF_000517525.1 Limulus polyphemus
CTCAGAGTTTGTTAGCAGTATTCACACCGGTAATGGTAGAGAGCAGAAAGTAATATTGTTAGTAGTGTTTATACAAGACAATGGAAGGCAACAAACTCAGAGTTTGTTAGCAGTATTCACACCGGTAATGGTAGAGAGCAGAAAGTAATATTGTTAGTAGTGTTTATACAAGACAATGGAAAGCAACAAACTCAGAGTTTGTTAGCAGTATTCACACCGGTAATGGTAGAGAGCAGAAAGTAATATTGTTAGTAGTGTTCACCAAAAGCAACGGAAGGTAACAAGCTCAGAATTTGTTGGTAGTGTTAACACTATCAGTATGTATAAAGACTGATGGTTATATAGGTTACCAACGATATAGACACCGGAACATAGCGATTCTCGCATTGTTTAAATGTTGCTGGCTGATATATTATTGGCGTTTAGTATAGAACCCACTAATATGTTATTAATAATTATAACAATATAAAACAATATAATATAATATAATAATATAAAACAATATAATATAATATAATAATATAAAACAATATAATATAATATAATAATATAAAACAATATAATATAATATAATAATATAAAACAATATAATATAATATAATAACATAAAACAATATAATATAATAATATAAAACAATATAATATAATATAATAATATAAAACAATATAATATAATATAATAATATAAAACAATATAATGTTCACTACATTTAAGAGGTGTTTTACTTGTTATAAAAGATCCTTCACATAAGTAAGTTTTGTTTAATACGAACTGCTTTTTATTGGTAATACAAACCATATACCGAATAAACCGGAAAGCATATGAAAGATTGTTAAAATATCAGTCAACATAGGTTTTTGACTTATGGAAAATAGTGATTCATGAGGGTTGTAGCTATTGTTTTATAGTGCTGATTTTAATCGCCTATAAATAATTAATGTAATAAGTAGTATTGAAGCTATTTATTTCATTATATATATATTTGTCTGAGAAGTGAGAAGCGGAACTTTTATCTCAGGCGGTGGGGGAGGAGGAGTCCAAAGACCTCCCCCCATCATACGTCCTTGAGAAATGAATACAACTAATGTAAAATAGTGTTCTTAAGTTCTATGAATACAACTAATGTAAAATGGTGTACTTAAGTTCTATGAATACAACTAATGTAAAATAGTGTTCTTAAGTTCTATGAATACAACTAATGTAAAATAGTGTACTTAAGTTCTATGAATACAACTAATGTAAAATAGTGTTCTTAAGTTCTATGAATACAACTAATGTAAAAAAAGTGTTCTTAAGTTCTATGAATACAACTAATGTAAAATAGTGTACTTAAGTTCTATGAATACAACTAATGTAAAATAGTG
>NW_013762229.1:0-1738 GCF_000517525.1 Limulus polyphemus
TGTTTGTGTTATTGCTTTGAAATTAAATTTTTATGCTGGCAACATGCCACTTTTAAAAACCCCACCATTGTTTATTTCCTTGGTTTGCTGGAAAACTTAACACAGACTCATTATATATGTTTGGAAAGTTCTATCCATCGTCTATCATTTAGAAATTATCATATGTATATGCAAGGTACGTACTCAAAGAAATTTGCCCTAGAACACTGGCAACATCAAATTTGACACTTAAGAAAGCCTGGCCTATACATACAGCTCCTTTTGTTCTCTGCAATTTTACATCAAATTTCAGTTGAGCATTTCATATGACACGTAAATTTGACATAATTACAGATAAAGAAAACATTCCAGTTTTGAATTTTTTTCAAGAATGTTCTATAGAAGCAAAGATGGTTTGTGTCTAGCATAATCATAATGTTAAAATCAGCAAAAGTACAAAATATGAACATCAAACTATTTAGTTTTCATGAAAACCTATAAAATTAAAATATTTCATGTGCCTTCAGATTCGATTAAGATACAAAAAGTGTAAACTTCTCTTTTGGGGAATTTTTCCCCTCATCCTACTTAGGTTTTATTAATGTTACTAATATCACTGTAGTGAAAAATATTAGAAATCTAACTTATTTCTCAGTACATTTAATTGCTACGACAATTTTTTGAAAACAGTGACTATTAAAAATTTTGAAATTTAACAATGACATAAACCCCAATAGATTTTACAGATTAAAAGCAATAAGATATTCTATATAAAAATACAGGTGTATTTATCACAAACATTTTGGCAAGGAGCTTGAATCCAAAGTATCTAATGTTAATACTGATTATAACTAAGTAACTTTAATTATCAACATATCCAAGACGCATCCATAAGTTGAGATGTTAGCAAATTGTCAGGTCAAAGAAAGAGTTCACTACACATATTAGGATACTGTGTATCAAATGAAATAACAGATACAATAAGTACTTAAACAGTAACTATGACAAACTAACATACATACATCTTGGATATACATTCAGATTAACTACAAAAGTTACAATGTGTTAATAAAAAAGTACATTTACTTGATGCCTGAGGTTTTATGGCTTGGAAGTTTTCTTCTTGTTTCCTATAACTAAAAGCACTTGGAAATTTTTTTTGCAAGTCATCTGTTAATTAGAAATCAAACAGACAATGAAAAAAAAACCCTCAGCAAAATTGGCACTTTTAATACAAGAAATTAGTTGTAAACAGTGATGAAAAAGTGTACAGATATAAACAAAATCCATGTCTTAAAAATAATTTTTCGATTGAAACTATAGTTAATGGTGACAATAATCTACTATTTTGCTTCATAATCTATGAAATTACATAATTACTAGAACTGAACATCAGTTATACAAATTGCATTTTCATATTTTTATGAGTACAGTACCTGCATGTTCAAAAAGAAAAGAAACTAATCTGTATTCATTACAGACACTGGAAACTGCATGAACTACTTATAGTTTTCAAGATTCAAAGGAATCTGTAACATACTGTTACGCTTCCAGTCGTTAGTTAATTTTCCGTAAATTCGGTCCAACGAAACTTTAGCGACACAAGTCCTTTCTTAAATAAAACTGGTTTATTCTTTCCGAATACAACTTTACGATACACTTAATTTCAACAGTCGCTCTATAACAATGCTATAACTCATGTCTCACGTGGCCAACAATATTTTATCCGCATACATTCAATTACTCATTACCTTCTTCC
>NW_013762230.1:0-893 GCF_000517525.1 Limulus polyphemus
TTCACCCACAGTCTGATGGGATGATAGAAAAGTACAACACTGGGACAGGAATTGGCAAAATGTTGTAATAGCCACCAAGATGACTGGGATGTCTTACTCTCTCCACTGTTGATGGCCTATAAAACAGCAGATCGTGAAGACACTGGATACACTCTAGCAAAGCTGATGTTTGGTCGGGAACTTCGATTGCCAGTGGATCTGATAACTGGACGCCCACCTTATGAAGAGTTGCATGAAAATGTGCCAGAGTTCGTGAAAGTGTTATCTGAAAGGATAGATGATATTCACCATCAAGTGCGTTCAAACTTAAAAACGTCTACTGATTCCATGAAGCTATGTTATGATAAGTGATCTACTGAAGTCAGCTTTGTACCAGGAGACAAGGTGTGGTTGTATAATCTCAGGAAGACCAAAAGGAAGTCTCCTAAGTTGTCTTCTCCATGGAAAGGCCCATATGACCTAGTGGATCGTCTCTCAAACGTAACTTTTCGAATAAAATGCGGTCGGCGAGGTAAGCCAAAAGGGGTGCATGCCAACAGGCTTTGGCATTATCACAGTCTAGGACATTTCAGTTGGGATGAAGTGAACAATGGAACAAAAGATGCTGCTGAAGACGTGTCACCTGAAAAAGCCACTGTCGAAGAAGAAACTCTACTCGGATTTGAGAAGCCCTTGATGAAGTTACTACCACTGATGTGACTATTACCGATAATAGGACATTTCCTGATGGAGCAGATGAACTTTACCTGAAGCAGAAGCCAACGAGACAGAGACCAGTACGAAGAAGATACGTCCCGTAAAATTAGGAGACTTTGTTGTATTTTAATTTTGTGTTTGTAAATTCTGTACATTTAATCAAGTTATTGTTAATTATCTATTGATTTTATGTAAGT
>NW_013762231.1:0-894 GCF_000517525.1 Limulus polyphemus
ACTTGGGGCAGGTAGTACATATAACAGTGGCCAATTTCTCTAAATGTGAGCAGACACTTAAGGAAGGGGCATTGTTGGGTGTGTGCCAGGAGGTAGAGTCAGTCAATGTTAAAGCAAGAAATACAACTATAAAGAAAGGACATACACTTCCAGAATATTTGACTAACCTCTATAAGAAGAGCATAGTCCATTTGGCATCATCACAGGCTCTTCACGTAAATGAACTTTTGGCAAATTATGCAGACGTCTTTGCAAAAGGAGATCATGACCTCGGCTGCATAAACCTTGTAGAGCACAGAATAAACACGGGCAATCACCATCCAATATAAATCCCTCCGAGGAGAATAACTCCAGCAAAGCGACAAGAGATAGAGAAGGTCATGGATGGTCTAATTAAGGAAGGAATGGTCGAGAGATCAGATAGTCCCTGGTCAGCTCCCATTGTCTTAGTCCAGAAGAAGGATGGGACCCAACGTTGCTATGTGGACTTCAGGGCTCTTAACAGTATAACCAAAAAAGACTTATACCCACTGCCAAGAATTGATGATACTCTTGATGCAATAAGTGGAGCCAGGTGGTTTTCAACTCTGGACTTAAAGTTAGGTTTCCATCAAGTAAAAATGGCTGAAGCAGATAAACATAAGACTGCATTTACTTATCGTGTGATGCCATTCGGGCTTAGCAATGCTCCAGCAACATTTGAGAGGCTGATTGAAAAGGAACTGGAAGGCCTACAATGGAGGGTAGCCCTAGTGTACCTGGATGATGTCATTGTATTTGCAACAACTTTCGACGAAGAAATGTCCCGGCTAGAGGAAGTATTCAAGCATTTGAAAGCAACAAACCTCAAACTCTATCCCAAAAAATGCCACTTGTTCCAGAAAGAGGTCCTTT
>NW_013762232.1:0-894 GCF_000517525.1 Limulus polyphemus
TCGCAATAACTAGTATCTCTCTATGACCCGCTCTTGACTTCAGTCTGCCGTCAATGTGTTAAGTAACTCGTATATTTACAACATATCTACATGTGTTTCCTTAAGTCCGAATGTATTAAATAGGACCCAAAAGCTAGTATCGTTCTATGACCTTCTCTTGACATCAGTCTGCAGTCAATGTGTTAATTAACTCAGATATTTACAACATAACTGCACGTGTTTCCTTAAGTCCGATTGGATTAAATAGGACCAAACAGCTAATATCGTTCTATGACCCACTGTTGACTTTAGTCAGCAGCCAATGTGTTAACTAACTCATATATTTACAACATATCTACATGTGTTTTTTTAAGTCCGAGTGGATTAAATAGATCCCAATAAGTAGTATCTTTCTATGACCCACTATTGACTTTTGCTAGCAGCGAATGTGTTAATTAACTCATATATTTACAACATAACTACATGTGTTTCCTTAAGTCCGAGTGGATTAAATAGGACCCAAAAGCTAGTATCGTTCTATGACCCACTCTTGACTTCAGTCTGCGGTCAATGTGCTAATCAACTGATATATTTACAATATATCTACACGTGTTTCCTTAATCCGAGTGAATTAAATAGCCCCCAATAGCCAGTATCGTTCTATAACCCACTGTTGACTTTCGTCTGCAGCTAATGTGTTAAATAACTAAGATATTTACAACATAACTACACGTGTTTCCTTAAGTCCGATTGATTTAAATAGGACCCAATAGTTAATATTGTTCTATGACCCATTGTTGACTTTAGTCAGCAGCCAATGTTTTAATTAACTCGTATATTCACAATATTACTACATGTGTTTCCTTAAGGCCGAGTGGATTAAATAGGTCGCAATAACTAGTATTTTTCTATGAC
>NW_013762233.1:0-893 GCF_000517525.1 Limulus polyphemus
GCCTTCAAAGATGCAAACTCGAGCCCCCATATGGGGCGTCGCTCTGTGCAGTGCACCGTCTTGGTGCCACATCTGACTTGTACATGTTACCAAAAGCCCGCCACATATCGTGTAGCCATAAGTAGTAAATCCCCACTTATAGCCAACAGTCAGCTTCTCCAACGGACACATTCCGTTCATTTAGTTTACGATTTGTTTATTAGTTGGTGTAGCTAGCACGGGATCCAAACCTATGGTTAACTTAGTCTTAAGTCACTGTTACAGCAGACTGTAGCACAGACGTTGCTGGATATTTGGTTCATTTTTATTTTTCTGGTTACAAAGTCATGTATTTATAGTACTTGTGGATCTTTGTATCTTTGCGCAGATATATTTATATGAGTCGACATTAGTTCCTGACATTAGTTGCATAGTAAAGATTAAAATATAAAATATCACGTTTAAAAAAAATATTGAAAGTTATCAATTTGTATATACCTGGAAAAATATTGAGTAAAGTGATCTTAAAATAACTGTATTATAAAACAAAATTTTAACGCACATTTTGATAACTATGTTGTCATTGCTTTGAAAATGAATCTGGTTAAAGTTATCAGTAAATAACAGTTAACAGTTATCAGTTTGTATAATTGTGATCAGCTATACTTTCTTGGGGGAGGGGAGAATGCAGAAAGTGTTGAAATTAAATGTATTTTGCACAGCTTTAGTGAATCCTACTATCCCTTAGTTGTGCAGTTTGACGTCCCCAAAATAACAGGAAACAACAACAATAGTGTTACGTATCTGCTTGTTTGATAATTTCTCGTAAAAAATTCTTTCCGAGATACTTCAGCGATACATATCCCTTCTTGATTAAAACTAGTTTATTATTTCTCGATACAATTTTATAATAC
>NW_013762234.1:0-897 GCF_000517525.1 Limulus polyphemus
ATTCTTGCATTCAAACAGCATTACATGCCGAATGTGTGTCTCGTCGTGTGCCATTACTATAAGGGGTTCGAGTATACTAAACTTTACACATTATATGTGACGTTTAGGCGGTTCGTTTAACTATTACACGTGATGTACGTTTTTTTGTGGAGTGGTTAATGAAAGTTTTCCAAAATGCGACATTAATTTCTTGACGACCTAATAATTTATTAGTTTTGTATTCCCCCTAGTATCTCAGCGGTACGTCTGAGGGCTTATAATGCTAAAACTAGGATATCGATACTCTAGGTGAGCACAGCACAGATAATTCATTGTGTAACTTTGCGATTAACAACAAACTAACCAAACCAGCTTTGTAAAATTTCATACTCTGCTCTTCAGTCACGAGCATGTTTCCTGAAATGTACAAATAAAATCAGAATGAGGTAAAATATTGAAAAGTATTGATCAAGTGGACAAGAAAATCAGCATGAAGTATAAAATACATTTACATATCATACTCCATAACAATAATCAAAGTGCCTTTGTTAACAAACTGGACGAATATAGGTTCAGTGTAAAGAGAAAAATACAGCTCAAAAGACTATACATATAAACTAGAAAAACTTTACAATATTAAAAATGTATAATATAAACCCATTTTAAACACATCACAGTTTGAGATATACATATAAACTGGAAAAAAACTTTACAATATTAAAAATGTAAAATATAAACCCATTTTAAACACATCACAGTTTGATATATACATATAAACTGGAAAAAACTTTACAATATTAAAAATGTAAAATATAAACCCATTTTAAACACATCACAGTTTGAGATATACATATAAACTGGAAAAAACTTTATAATATTAAAAATGTAAAATATAAACCCATTTTAAGCATATCACAG
>NW_013762235.1:0-892 GCF_000517525.1 Limulus polyphemus
TTCATGTGACTCCAACTTTACAATCTCTGTGCGATCTGCACGTGTTACAACTGCTGAGCATGTTGTATCAAACTTCATAAATCCATATTCCTGTATGTTAAAATATTTATTAGGTCATCCTCTTTTAGCTTAGCAACACTATTCTGTGGATTTATTTCTGACAAAGTGGAATCCTCTTGTTTATTATTATTGTAGCTTTCAACAGGACAGAACAGTTTCGTCATTGTTTTCTTTTTCAAATGAAATAGCATGTTCACAATCTTGCACTTTGATTTCTTTGCTGCCATCAAAAGGAACAGATACTGGCTTACTGGTGTCATCACTTCCAGCAAGGAAAGCTCTCATCAATTTGCTTGACTCCACCATCGAAGCTGCAAATTGTGCACGTCTTTTGCGTCCCTGTGCCCCACTTTCTTTTTTCGATATAATGGGCTGAAAGAATAAATTAATAAATAGTGACTATACTATTTAGTTGCAACATGCAAATTGTCGTATGAAAGGAAGCATTCTACTTTCCTAAGTTCCTAACCACAAATTATATTTAAAGTATACAATTATAGTTGCAACTCAAGACTAGTTAGGCATATCTGGACCTGGTTTCACTTTAACTGCCATTATTCAGATCACCCATACTCATGTTAATTAATGTGACACAAGAGTAAGAAAATCAATGCAGATATATATGCTGCTAAATCATGCTTATGAGTGCCATATAAATTACTGGCAGTTGCTAAATCACATTTAAAAACTCGATAGGTTTAACTACACGAACACTATAGGAGACAAGTCTTAAATTGCTCGAATGAAAATTACACACACTGTGGAGAAGGGTGTAATCA
The DNA here is from genome assembly GCF_000517525.1 of Limulus polyphemus. Taxonomy (NCBI): domain Eukaryota; kingdom Metazoa; phylum Arthropoda; class Merostomata; order Xiphosura; family Limulidae; genus Limulus; species Limulus polyphemus. The sequence continues at coordinate 840 of NW_013762235.1, forward strand.
TAACATAATGTAAGCCTAGAGGCTCAAAGGCTATATTTAATATTAAAGGTTTT
>NW_013762236.1:0-1888 GCF_000517525.1 Limulus polyphemus
GCAGGTGAAGATAACAACTGTGACTGTGTTTTACTAATTAGACTGTATAGTCAGTTATAAAGTAATAGTTGAATGAGTGTATTTGATTCAAGCAGGTGAAGATTACAACTGTGACTGTGTTTTACTAATTAGACTATATAATCAGTTGTAAAGTAATAGTTGAATGAGTGTATTTGATTCAAGCAGGTGAAGATTACAACTGTGACTGTGTTTTACCAATTAGACTATATAGTCAGTTATAAAGTAATAGTTGAATTAGTGTATTTGATTCAAGCAGGTGAAGATAACAACTGTGACTAGTCTAATTAGTAAAACACCTGACTATATTACACTAATTCAACTATTACTTTATAATACTTCATAACTACCACGTGTTACTGTAGTATATACAGGTAGCTTCTGCTTCATAACTACCACGTGTTACTGTAGTATATACAGGTATCTTCTACTTCATAACTACCCTGTGTTACTGTAGTGTTACACGTAGCTTCTACTTCATAATTATCCAAGGTTAGAGTATATTATATATATACATGTAGCTTTTTCTTTATGACAAATTAACTGCTTTCTTTTTTGTGTTTATAGTGTAATTCTCACCTCGGCCATGTTTTTAATGATGGCCCAAAACCAACAGGGCTGCGGTTTTGCATCAACAGTGTTTCTTTGAATTTTACATCTGAAGGAAAATGAAACTTATTTAACAGCTATATATATATACATGGAAGTAGCTGCCCTGTTTGTGATATTATTATCTATGAAGTCATCAGTTTTTTTATGAATATAAAATGCAACAGAAGTTTGAATACAATTTACTTTAATATATTTAATATTTTATTTGTAATTAAAAATTTTCAAATATTATAGTTATTTTCTAACTGTTTTATTAAAACTATTTGTCTGTATTGTCCTAATCTCAATCAATTTGCTGTAATCTGTAAAAGTAAATAAAAATGTTTTTAACACCTGCTTACATTACTTTGCCAAAGTATTTATTGATTTTATTGTAGAAGAATATCGTTATAAAGTATGTGATTAAGACGTGAGCTACAAGTGTTTCATTCTGTGTCACGATAAACCTTGTGTTTTGTGTCTAGTTACCTTATTAGCCTAACGAGGAGACATCCTGTTATATCTAGAATGTTGATGTACCTGAAGACTTTCAAACAAAATACAGTTCACACAATAACAACCAAACATAATCCTTCACAATTAGGACAACAGGATCAGTTTTCACCTGCTTGAATCAAACTTCATAACTACCCCGTGTTATTGTAGTATATACAGGTATCTTCTACTTCATAAGTACCCTGTGTTACTGTTGTATATACAGGTAGCTTGTACTTCATAACTACCCTGTGTTACTGTAGTGTTACACGTAGCTTCTACTTCATAACTACCCTGTGTTACTGTAGTGTTACACGTAGCTTCTACTTCATAACTACCCTGTGTTACTGTAGTATATACAGGTATCTTCTACTTCATAACTACCCAATGTTACAGTAGTATATACAGGTAGCTTCTACTTCATAACTACCCTGTGTTACTGTAGTATATACATGTACCTTCTACTTCATAACTACCCTGTGTTACTGTAGTATATACAGGTATCTTCTACTTCATAACTACCCCGTGTTATTGTAGTATATACAGGTATCTTCGTGTTACTGTAGTATATACAGGTATCTTCTAGGTGGTAGTTATGAAGTAGAAGCTACCTGTATATACAACAGTAACACGTGGTAGTTATGAAGTAGAAGCTACGTGTAACACTACAGTAACACAGGGTAGTTATGAAGTAGAAGCTACCTGTATATACTACAGTAACGCGGGGTAGTTATGAAGTAGAAGCTACCTGTATATACTACTGTAACATTGGGTAGTTATGAAG
>NW_013762237.1:0-894 GCF_000517525.1 Limulus polyphemus
ATGTCCTTCTTTTTCACATGATTCGGATTACAATGTGGTCCTTTATGCCCTTTCCATTTCTCCATTTTAAACATCGTCTATGCATTCCTTGTACCATCTCTCCCTCAAGACTGATGTCCTCCTCATCGTTGCTTGTGCACATCATCATATAGATATTTATTCCATTAATGTTTCTCACATCCTTTAACATTCCTATTATAATGTTCTCTATCCCAACTGGTTCTTCCTTCCTAAAATCTATGCTGCCAAGAAAGGTTGTTCGGCTTTCTCAATCATTTCCTTGCAGACCATCTCCCACCTATTCTTACATTCTGATCCAGATAGGCTTCTTTTTCTGGTTTGATCCTACAGGTGTTATTTGGCACACTCTTATTTATGAGGTTCACCTTTCCAACTTTTCATTCCCTGGAATCCTTCCATTTCCTATGATTTGTCACTGTCACTCACAATTGTTAGGTAAATTCATAAACTCTATAGGCTGGTGTATTTGAACTTGTCTATTTAAGGTTGACATCTCCACAATGTTTGTTCTAATCAAGTTCATCACATCACTATGTACTTGGCTGCTTGTCTTTATCATCCTTTGGAGAAGGTTGTTTATGCTAGAATGTGGACTACTACCAGTACCTTCGTTGCTCATTATCTACATGATCTGGCTGTATCTTCCTCCCATGGATATTCTGCACACATCCGTTCACCTCTGACTGGGGTAAGTCTTATCACTTCCTTTCATTTATGTTTACTTTTTGGAAACCAGTTTGAACCACTATTATAGGGATCCCACTCCGTGGTGGGTGTTTCCTGATTGGGTATTCTGTGCCTCAAACACGTACTACTTACTGTTTGCAATATAATGCTTGCTGTAGATATGGGGTTTCTAAGACCACTGGTGGC
>NW_013762238.1:0-894 GCF_000517525.1 Limulus polyphemus
ATTCCACTGTTTGTTGGTAAACGAGTAGCCCAAGAGTTGGCGGTGGGTGGTGATAACTAGCTGCCTTCCCTCTAGTCTTAAAATGCTAAATTAGGGACGGCTAGCGCAGATAGCCCTCGTGTAGCTTTGCAAGAAATTCAAAACAAACAAGACATAAATAAATATAAATGTTATTTTATTTTACATTATTATCAAGTCTCGATCGCATAATGTAGCTTTAGAACGTTCACTCATAATTTTAATTTATATATATATAAGGCCTTTGTAACTTTAGAACAGAGCATTTTTTAGAACAAGAACATTTATTGCTTAGTAAATGGAATTTTAAAATACTGGGTGACAATGATGTTTTGATAAATCACGACTTTTACTCTACCATATGATGGGTTTCATACTTGTAAACAGTAAATGGCTACCCTACTCGTAATAGTTTTTGTTTGAATGTATAACAGCCTTTGTAACTTTAGGACGTTCACTCGTAATTCTTTTAGATATAACCAACGGTCTTTGTAATTTTAGAAGGTTCATTAGCAGTGTTAATTTATATATAACGGCGTTTGAAATACTGAAACAGATATAAATATATATATAGTAATCAGTCGAAGTGAAAATGCCAAACACTTGGCCATTCTACACGAGATTAGGATAGAAATTAGTTGTTTTGTATATTTAGAGTACTTATTCCTCACTGCTTTCTGAAATTTGAAGTCATTTTGACAATATAATTACAATAAAAAGTAGATATTAAAACAGTATTTTTGGTAAACCACATTCTCTGGTGGGCGAACATTTTTCAAACTTTGATATTGATGTTCCACTGTGCCACGGGGGGGGAACATATTTCAAACTTTGATATTGATGCGCCACGTGGGGGGGGGGGGCGAACATATTTCA
>NW_013762239.1:0-893 GCF_000517525.1 Limulus polyphemus
CTGTTACAACATTGAAAAGAAAAACTAAAAAAAAAAAAGAATAATAGCCTGAAAAGGAAACTAATGTTTGTGATTTCCCCAAGTAAGGTTTGCTGTTTTGTTTGTTTCATTTATAATATTGGTTGATTATACTAGTTACTGTATCAAATGTAATTACTTTTAGTTTATTTTAATTTGTTGAATCTCCTGGGTTTATGGCTATAAATATCTTTACCAGTTCAGGTATTATACTGTTGAAACTCTATAATCTCTATAGGTAGATATGTAAGAAACATATAATTATGACCAGGTTGATTTTATGTTCTAAATTAATGCTTTTATTTTTATTCAGTGGAATTGGTTCTGTTATTATGAAAATTTGTTGAATAGTTTTGTAAGATTAACTCTTTTGGCACGGGCTCAGTCCCTGGGACCAACCTCATAATCGTTTTGTGCTTGTTATAGTTTTCATGCTATAACTTTTGAATTAGTAAGCAAATGTTAACGAAACTTGGCAGATTATCAGTAAACATTACAATGCTTTCATACATAAAATATCAGATTTTCTTTTATTACGTCTTAAGGTTTGTAAAGCAGTGTTTTTCTCAGGCCTTTTTTTTTCTTTTCACCTGTTGCCTGTCTATCATGCAAAGTAATTTTAATTTTAAGATTAAAAATACTTTAATGCATCAGAAAATTTTCAAATTTCACATGTGAAATCTATAATGTTTGGATGGTTGTTAAACATTACTTAAGAAAAAACTTTATATTTTATCTGTTATTTTCACTAACGAATCTCTGTACGGGTTTGGACAATTTTACCGATTTCATAACCACCAGAAAAAATTAGGAAATAAATATAAAATATGCCTTTTTTGTTCTAGAATGACTACAGATTATAACACGAAGACACA
>NW_013762240.1:0-2513 GCF_000517525.1 Limulus polyphemus
AAGTCTTTGAGTATTTATCTTGTCCTAAACTTTCATTAGTTGTTGGAAGTCTTTGAGTATTTATCTTGTCCTAAACTTTCATTAGTTGTTGGAAGTCTTTGAGTATTCATCTTGCAATAAACTTCCATAAGTTGATAGTTCTACATCAGGAGTTGTATTCCATTCAGATGTTAGAAGATACCTTTTGACTTACACTTTCCACCTGATGAACACTAAAATAATGATCACAAGTAATACAAGAAACTCTTAACAAAAAGAATACAGGAAGACAGTTCTGTTGAATAAACAGTCAGCCATTTTAAACTTATGAATGTAGAACGTTACATTTACTCACCAGTTCACAAGATAACTATACTAAAACTATTAAAGCTTTCATTTCTAAAAATAAGATTATATCTTACAAAAAGAATTTCTAAATCCTATTTTTGTTTAACTGTTTCTGTAAACGTAAGTTCCTAGTTTGACATTAATTTTTTCAGCACGGAACTTTGTACATAATGTAGACTTGTGATGTTTATCAATGTGACGGTAATATTAGAATCATTGATTTAGTTTATAACACTTAAAAGATCACCCGTATAAAGTTACTTAAATATAACAAGTCTTACCTTCTCCATAGCCTTGTTGTATAAATAATTACTGCAGTGTTAAGTTACAAACAAAAAATAACAACACAAGTTTAAAGAAGTGTTAATTCTTAGTACACAATCATTAATATTTTCTTGCTGTTGTTTTCCACTTTTAAAGTTACACCTTTGATACTATGTTAACCGTTTCCACGGTTATCAGTAACAAGTAGTTTTGTGACATTCCACAGAAACCTCTAAACAAACAAGTGAAGTGTTTAGCTTTCTTGTAAACTAACAAAAGTTAATTAAGAAACAGAAATAAGTGAAAACACAGAATAAACTTGTAGATGAAAAATTAAACAAGAACTGAAAATAAACAATTTTATATTATAACACTTAAAAGATCACCCGTATAAAGTTACTTAAATATAACAAGTCTTACCTTCTCCATAATAAGAAATAACACTTCTTTAGAAGCATGTTGTATTGTTTACTGTTGGTTAAAACTGTGCTGTTGGAAGTTTTAGTTACATATTTAGTTACTGTTGTAGTTGAATAATAAGTAAATTATCTTTCATCTAAACTTTAATTTTAAACTTTTACAGTTTAATGTTGTTATTGGAACTGAGATCCACTACTAATGAGTGGACACTTCAAAATACAAGATTCTGTATAGTCTTGAACACTTCAGTACCAATCATTATGAGAGTATATACATTAAGACTGGTTCAGAATGCGTTAATATAGTGTATATAGGCTTGGTAATCTGTTTTATTTTCTTCAGTCTTAACATTATTAGATATAACTTTTAAAAGTTACTTTCCTGTAACTTGTGATTTATACTTTTTTGTTTTGTTTACCAGTTTGAAAAGCCAATGGGAAATAGCCTCACCTATCCAGAATGCGATTATCCTGTGGAAGTATGTCCCTTGACTGGTAAGTTTTAGTTTTAATGATATATTTAATTGTTGTTTACATGTATCAGTAACTTTATTTTAAAACATTAAACTTGTATACAATACTTTAAATACAAGTGAACGGTCTGGTGATCTGTTTTAGCACCAGAAACATGAACATTAGTGCACTTGTTGTATGCCACTACTAAACTAATGATATACAAAATATACTTAACCAAACAATCAACACTATATAATACAATTTTATTTAAAAACTAATCAACATATATAAAAGATACACTAACTTTTTCAACATAAATTCATATAAAACATGGTATAATGTTAAAAAAAACAAAAGGCCACTGTCATGTGACCAGTAGTTTACATGTTATGTTAACAGTTGTTTCTCATACTAATATTTCTACATTTATCATGTAAGCTTATAACAAGCAAGATGTCTTTTATAGTTGTCTATTAACAAACTCCAGTTTATTGTGTAATTTCTCCAGTATGGTAAAGATAAATATGTGGACTTTAATACACTGTGGGATAAGAAAGGTAGAAATGGTTCTCGCTGTATTTCATTCGCATGATTTTGTATTTGCATAAATTAAAACTAGGTTTCAATCTCTTCCTGAAGAGGAAACCCACTGTATACTTTACATTAGTGAAACCACTTAATATTACTTTACCATTTGTTATTCGTGTGTTCATCATGAAGTAAACTGTATTGTATGAAATGTTGAAGTTGCTTGTTCATTCTCATCTAATTTAGAAAACATTTGGTGAACTTGGTGTTTTGATTTATGTTTTAGTTCAGAAACAATTAATAGTTTGTTTTTACTTCTATTAACCTTTTTATCACCAGAAAACATCTTCAAAGTAGCCAATGTTGATTAATTGTTCTGTTTCTAAAGGTGTCGATTTGAATCTTAATTTTATTTGAGTGTGATATTAAGTGTACTGAAGACGTTGTTTATACTTTACTAAACGAAGTTTCTTAATTTTATTGTTCTCTAATTGTGATTACTAACTTAATTCTTACTTC
>NW_013762241.1:0-894 GCF_000517525.1 Limulus polyphemus
CGAAATTCTTGCATTTCAAATCTTTATCGCCATCTGTTAACCGAGGATGGAACTATATTACTAAAAGTCTCGATTTCCTTTCTTACAATCTTATTCCTTCCGAAACAATTTTTGTAGTTTTGATTAAGTCTTTTAGGGTTAAGGTCTAGTTTACACCTGTCGAGTGGACAAATTATTTTCATCTTATAAGCATCAGTCTTTGGTTTGTTTGTAGTTAAGCCCAAACCAATACATATCTGTGCTGTGTCCACCTGGTTTTTAGCATAATAAACCTTTAGATTTACCGCTGAGCAGCTTTTCGAGTCAGTCCTAATGAGTTTTCGGTACTGATGTTTGTCCAAACGCGTTCTAGGGTTTGCCTTTCCTTATTATTATTATATTTTTAGGTTATCTTTGAATAAATTATTATTATTAATAATCCTTTCTATGTTGTTCCATTCAGCATTATTACACCTTCTCCGGTATAACTGGACTCGACTAATGAGACATTTTTCAACGATAAACGTGGGTTAATAAATGTTCAGTACAATATGTTGAAGTTCATTTGGCAAAAGCAGTTACACCACCATCATCATTAAAATATAAACAAAAAGCTTGTTAAGTGACAAAGAGATGTCTATTCGGTCTCGTATACACGACATTCAAATTATCTTACATATAAACCTAAATAATCTCAAACCACCCAGTGGCACAGCGGTATGTCTGTGGACTTACAACGCTAGAATCCGGGTTTCGATACCCGTGGTGGGCAGAGCAAAGATGACCCATTGTGTAGCTTTGTGCTTAATTACAAACAAACGAGTCATCGGGTTTTAGATCCATATATGGACCTAGGAGGGTCAGGTGCAAGCTTGACCTCTTTCTCCCTTTATATACGGGGGAGACATTTATTTG
>NW_013762242.1:0-894 GCF_000517525.1 Limulus polyphemus
AGTACTATAGATCCTTACCAATATAATTTATATATATGTGTGTGTATTGTAATAGATTACATGATATTGTCACTTAGCCGGATGTGGAGTTTCCTAAAACGATACTTTGTATCCATTACGAGTAAATTAAGAACAACAACAGGGAAATGTAATACAAATCAAAACCAAAAATGCAACTAGAACCTGAAGTCTGCCCCAGTGATAATATTTTGTTAATTATATATACGTATAACGTTTAAATAAGTTGAATAAAACATTTGTCAACAAAGGAGAATAAATATAGCAAATTCTGATACTTTTGGAACAACCAATTAAAATGTTCAACCACAAAGAAAACTATTGTTACGCCTCTGTGTTCGTTAGTTAATTTTCCGTAAACAAATTTTCCAAAGAAACTTTAGCGATACAAGTTCTTTCTTAAATAAAACTTGTTTATTCTTTCTCAATACAACTTTGCAATACACTTAATTTCCACAGTCACGCTATAACTTAAACAAACGCTATAATTCACAACGAATGATTCACGCGTTTGACTCATTTGTCCGTCTCTATCTTTGTCTGCAATGCAATTCCATTGTTGCCGTCACTTCTTACCGGTCTTATATATACAAAAAGCGTACATCTCGTTTCTTCGTGAATCTTCTAGAATATCATGACGTGTTACCAGCGTCACGTGAATACCGCTGTCGTAAAACTACATACTACTGGCTAGTCAAAACTGTATAATAAACGACGTAGATTGAATCTTTATAATCCATCCAAATGCTTCTAAATAGGATGAGGTAAGTTTGTAGGCTCTATTTAATTGACAGAGAATAAGATTACGTTTGAAAGAGAAGGGTATAAAACTGTCAAAATGAGTGAAAAGACCAGTCAATGTGTTTTTCCGATAGA
>NW_013762243.1:0-1589 GCF_000517525.1 Limulus polyphemus
GAAAGAGAAGGACACACTTTTATGGAAGACCAGGGGCAGTTATATGCTATTGAGGTTTTATGAAGTGAAAAATTAAAAAAAAATATGTCGTCACATTTTACGTAATTTATGTATCTGTGTGTCCGTTTATATAAACATAATCCTATACGTCCCTGTTTATATATGTTGTGAAATAGTAAATTCTACTTTTATTTTTATCGTTTTTTTATCATTAATTTATTATTATTTCTATCATTTAGTTTAGTTATGAAGTTAAGATGTTACCTCGTGGTTTAACCACCAAATAAAAACCTGACCCTAATCTTAAACGAATTAGTTTACGAGATATGGTTAAAATGTATTATTACTGATTGAAGTATGTTACCACGCCCAAGGTCTCCCAGATTAATTTACTCTAATCCTGCCTAAAATTATTTCAATTTGAGGGTATTCTGGTAGAGATGCAGATGAGTAATAAAATCGAAGCGGATGTTCGCGGGCCACACAAACTCTCACTTCTATCAGTGGATAATTTTTCTAACTCTGAACTAACTGAACTCAGTCATCACTGATTACTCATATTGATATCGTGCCCATGTTTCAAGATACTCCACGAAGCTTCTCGATTCTTAACTTTGACCAACTTACGACTGTATACTTGTTTTCCCATACTTTGCTTTATATAGTAGATATTTTTTGTGCGCCATAATACTAAGATTGTGTATATTTTGCTGTTCAGTTACTTGATCAATAAAACGTAAAATTATACAAGTAAGTTTATAAGTTAGTTAGGTCTACGTTCGTTTCGGAGCTTAAATTGAAAGGTTTATATAACTGAAACTAAGCTTACATGTGAACATGGCTGTAGTAAACGTTTATTGAAGAAATACATTAATGTGTTATCATTAGAAAGATTGAAATTAGTATTATATTACCAAATATTGCAAAATAATCCGACTAATAATAGAACACGTTACAACAGTAGCTATGGGATTATATTATTGAAAGTATGTTACATCTCTGGAATATCAAATATGTTGGTACTGTATAACACGATTAAAGATGGCGATGCTGTAAATGGAAAACAAACATAACTGTACTGTATAGATAAAAGAACAACGATAGTGAATGTAACACAAAGATAAAGGTGATATAATGGAACAGTGGGGATGATAATGTTGCCTTTTCAGATATTATTTTTTGTAGATCAGAAAATACAGCTCTAAACCTAATGTGTTTTATGTTGATGTGAGTTTAATGTCTTTTTAATTTTCGTAGTTCAAAAGATTGTGGCATATTTATTCATGTTATAAAAACATTTTTATCTATTAGCTTTGGAATAGCAGTGACGTACTGGAGTATACAACATAGTCTGGTAACTATCATAATCACTTATGGAGTGATTGATACTTTGGGTTATGTCTGTTGCTCTGTTCACCCCCTACTCACTGCTATAGAGATGAGTACAATTGTTTTGAAAACATCTCATTATAAAAATATACTTACGAAAAATACAAGAATATCTGTCTTAAATGTTTATTTCACTTTCTGTTATTTAAAAAATTATTGTTTAACAATTAAAAACAGTAATATATATATAAACAAGAGGG
>NW_013762244.1:0-1083 GCF_000517525.1 Limulus polyphemus
CTGTAGTTAAAACCTAAATAAAGTAACATTATCGTAACTGTAAATATAAAGACAATTAATGTAAAGTATACTGTGTTAAAACCTAAATAAAGTAACATTATCATAACTGTAAATATAAAGACAATTAATGTAAAGTATACTGTGTTAAAACCTAATTAAAGTAACATTATCATAACTGTAAATATAAAGACAATTAATGTAAAGTATACTGTGTTAAAACCTAATTAAAGTAACATTATCATAACTGTAAATATAAAGACAATTAATGTAAAGTATACTGTGTTAAAACCTAATTAAAGTAACATTATCATAACTGTAAGTTTACAAACAATTAATGTAAAGTATACTGTGTTAAAACCTAATTAAAGTAACATTATTATATCTGTAAGTTTACAAACAATTAATGTAAAGTACTGTGTTAAAACCTAATTAAAGTAACATTATCGTAACTGTAAGTTTACAAACAATTAATGTAAAGTATACTGTGATAAAACCTAAATAAAGTAACATTATTATATCTGTAAGTGATTTCTTGCCAGTTAGGTTTTTAAGAATTCCACGTATGACTGAAGAGTAAGAATATCCTATCCTAATCTACATCAACTGGGTGTATAATTAAAATATTTATTTTATAATTATCACTTTAAATTAAAATCATTTGAGGAGCTTAGCTTACTTGGAAGGAACAAAAGTCATCAGAAAATTATAAATTAGATTTTAGTTATTCGTATATTTCAACTAGAATGAAAAAAGTATGTTTTCTGCAATATTTTCTGATTGTTTTGATAATACGTATTCGAATAATGAAAACCGTACAAGTTCGCTACTTTATAGCTCCGTATTTGTTTGTATTAAGATCTTGTGGATTAAACATGTTCCAGCATTCGGACAAGACTGTCTCATCTTTGAAGAGAAGGTCGTCTCATCCTGGAAGAGAAGACTGTCTCGTCTTTGAAGAGAAAACTGTCTCATCTTTGAAGAGAAGGTCGTCTCATCCTGGAAGAGAAGACTGTCTCATCTTTGAAGAGAAGGTCGTCTCATCCTGGAAGAGAAGACTGTCTCATCTTTGAAGAGAAGGTCGTC
>NW_013762245.1:0-1671 GCF_000517525.1 Limulus polyphemus
GTTGTTTATACTTTTATATGTATAGTTTTGTTATATAAAATTGTATTTCATGTTTATATTTTCATGTGTACAGTTTTGTTATATTAAATAGTATTTCTTATTTATATGTTCATGTGTAAAGTTTGTAATATAAAATAGTATTTGTTATTTATATTTTCATGTATATAGTTTTATTATTTTAAATAGTATATGCTGTTTATACTTTTATGTGTATAGTTTTGTTATCTAAAATAGTATTTGACGTTTATACTCTCATGTGTATAGTTTTGTTATATCAAATATTATTTGTTCTTTATGTTTTCATGTGTAGAGTTTTGTTATATAAAATAGAATATGTTGTTTACATTTTCATGTGTATACTTTGTAATATAAAATAATATTTGTTAATTATATTTTCATGTGTATAGTTTGTTATATAGAATAGTACTTGGTATATATACTTTCATGTGTATAGATTTGTTATATAAAATGGTATTTCTTATTTATACTTTCATGTGTATAGTTTTGTTATTTAAAATACTATTTGTTGTTTATATTTTCATGTGTACAGTTTGGATATATAAAATAGTATTTGTTGTTTACATTTTGATGTGTATAGTTTGTTATATAGAATAGTATTTGTTATTTATTCTTTCATGTGTATAGTTTTGTTATATAAAATAGTATTTCTTATTTATACGTTCATGTGTATGGTTTTATTATTTTAACTAATATTTGTTGTTTATACATTCATGTGTATAGATTTATTATTTTAAAAATATTTTGTTGTTTATACTTTTGTTATATAAATTGGCAATTGTGTTTTTATACTTTCATGAGTAGAGTTTGTTATATAAAATAGTGTGGTTATTTATACTTTCATGTGTTTAGTTTCATTATTTTAAATAGTATTTATTGTTTATATTTTCATGTGTATAGTTTTGTTATATAAAATAGAATTTGTTATTTATACATTCATGTGTATGGTTTTAATATTTTAACTAGTATTTGTTGTTTATACATTCATGTGTATAGTTTTATTATTTTAAATAGTATATGTTGCTTATATTTTCATGTGTGTAGTTTTGTTATAGAAAATAGTATTTGTTATTTATACTTTCATGTGTACAGTTTTGTTATATAAATAGTATTTGTTGTTTATACTTTTATGTGTATAATTTTGTTATTTAAAATAGTATTTGTTGTTTATATTTTTTTGTGTACAGTTTTGTTATATAAAATAGTATTTGTTCATTACATTTTCATGTGTATACTTAGTTATATAAAATAATATTTGTTATTTATATTTTCATGTGTATAGTTTGTTATATAAAATAGTATTTGTTATTTATATTTTAATGTCTACAGTTTTCTTATATAAAATAGTTATTTGTTGTTTACATTTTCATGTGTATACTTTGTTATATAAAATAGTATTTGTTATTTATATTTTCATGTGTATAGTTTTATTATTTTAAATAGTATATGTTGTTTATACTTTTATGTGTATAGTTTTATTATATGAAATAATATTTGTTGTTTATATTTTCATGTGTACAGTTTTGTTATATAAAATAGTATTTGTTGTTTACATTTTCATGTGTATACTTAGTTATATAAAATAGTATTTGTTATTTATATTTTCATGTGTATAGTTTGTTTTATAAAATAGTATTTGTTATTTATATTTTC
>NW_013762246.1:0-895 GCF_000517525.1 Limulus polyphemus
TATTAACATTGACTACATCTGTTAATTAAGGACCTTTATTGTGGATGGACGTCCAGACTGTACAATATTGTCGTGCTAGGCTAAACTGTTAAAAAAAAGTGAGACAATTTTTATGTCTTCACTATAATCGGCATACAGAATAAAATATAACGATTAACAACAACAACAAAAGAATAGGATAGAATTTACCAGCGGAACGTGAAAGTCTTTATAAGAAGGCCCACTAACAAAGTAAGGTCGTAGAGTAAAGGTGTTTTACCTTAGCTAAATAGCTACTTTATACCTTGCTTACTAACTTTTACTTTTATGAAACAAGGAAATTCCCAGAAAACGAAGCACACAAAGACGTGTTTCGCCCGGGGCAACATCCCTTGTTAGTGCACTGTTCTCTGAAGGTCACTAGAGTCGAGCCTATCGAAAGTCACGACAATGTGTGTGTCTTCCAACGCCTGTTGTCTGACTTTGAGTGCAGAGAATGTGATCGTAGACGGTGTAATTTCAACTTTTTGTTGTTTTTTTTTGTCAACACTAAATGTTAGAAAATTATATACACAATAAGGCATTGATTAGTACTTTCATTCACTGACATGGGTGTATAAACAATACTGGAATTATAACATGGGTAACTAAATCACTGACATGGGTGTATAAACAATACTGGAATTATAACATGGGTAACTAAATCACTGACATGGGTGTATAAACAATACTGGAATTATAACATGGGTAACTAAATCACTGACATGGGTGTATAAACAATACTGGAATTATAATAAAATAAGCAATAAATCAATTACAAGTTGTATATTTTTCATAATCTTGCTACAGTGACAGTTTTTTCAGGGATTTGTTTATTAAAAATCATTAATCCCTAATCACTCTCACTAGACTAAAG
>NW_013762247.1:0-1719 GCF_000517525.1 Limulus polyphemus
TAACGATGTTATTTTTAAAGCTATTCTTTGTTCATAATACAATTGAAGACAAAAAAACAACATCAATAAAATGGACACTAACCGAAATTTTGATAAGAGATTATAAAATAACTATTGGGAATTTTGATAAAAGGATCTCTATATTGAAAGTCTTACATCAAGGGCATCTTTGTATTGAAATATGAAGAAAAACAATTTTTTTCAAAATTTGTGAAAAAACATGGACTATAGCCTTTGGTTTTTGGTGAAAATATGAATTTTTTTGGAAAATGGAAAAAAGTTTTTTTTGACCCAAAACTAATAGAAAGATATCTCATAGTTCTTATTTCGTCGGAAAACTAAAAATTGAGACATTATAGCACTGACGAAAAACATTATTTCACTATAAAAGCTAAAAAAATTAACTTTCGCTATTCCAGATTACAAACAATCCAATAGGAGTAGTTTATTTGATAAGAAGACTTGATGGCCTTTTATATCTTGGAATTTTGTTTAACGATGTTATATTTAAAGCCATTCTTTGTTTATAATATAATTGAAGACAGAAAGAAAACAACAATAAAATGGACACTAACCGAAATTTTGATAAGAGATTATGAAATAACTATTGGGAATTTTGATAAAAGGATCTCTATTTTGAAAGTCTTACATCAAGGGCATCTTTGTATTGGAATATGAAGAAAAACAATTTTTTTTTAAAATTTTTGGAAAAAAACATGGGCTATATATAGCCTTTGGTTTTTGGTGAAAATATGAATTTTTTTGGAAAATGGAAAAAAGTGTTTTTTTACCCAAAATTAATTGAAAAATATCCTATAGTGCTTATTTCGTCGGAAAACTCAAAATTCAGACATTATAGCATTGACGAAAAACATTATTTCACATTAAAACCTAAAAAAAATTTACTTTCGCTAAGCCAGATTACAAACAATCCAAAAGGTGGAGTTTATTTGATAAGAAGACGTGATGGCCTTTTATATGTTGGAATTTTGTTTATAATATAATTGAAGACAGAAAAAACAACAACAATAAAATGGACACTAACCGAAATTTTGATAAGATAGTTATTTTATAATCTTGTTTTTATTCATATTTCAATACAAAGATGCCCTTGATGTAAGACTTTCAAAATAGAGATCCTTTTATCAAAATTCCCAATTTTTTTCAAAATTTGTGAAAAATTATATAGCCTAGGATATTTTTCTATTAATTTTGCGTAAAAAAAACACTTTTTTCCATTTTCCAAAAAAATTCATATTTTCACCAAAAACCAAAGGCTATATATAGCCCATGTTTTTTCCAAAATAAAGTGTTTTTTTTACGCAAAATTAATAGAAAAATATCCGAAATTTTGATAAGTGATTATGAAATAGCTATTGGGAATTTTGATAAAAGGATCTCTATTTTGAAAGTCTTACATCAAGGGCATCTTTGTATTGGAATATGAAGAAAAACAATTTTTTTCAAAATTTGTGAAAAAAATATGGGCTATAGCCTTTGGTTTTTGGTGAAAATATGAATATTTCTGGAAAAATGAAAAAAATGTTTTTTGACCTAAAATTAATATGAAAGATATTTGATAGTTCTTCTTTAGTCGGAAAACTCAAAATTGAGACATTATAACATTGACGAAAATAATTATTTCACTATAAAAGCTAAAAAAAATTTACTTTCGCTAAGCCACAGTACAAACAATCCAAAAGGTGGAGTTTATTTGAT
>NW_013762248.1:0-1382 GCF_000517525.1 Limulus polyphemus
AACCTTAAAAATGAGTTATTGAAGAAAGAAGGGACTGCTAGCTAACCTTAAAAATGAGTTGCTGTAGAAAGAAGGGACTGCTAGCTAACCTTAAAAATGAGTTATTGAAGAAAGAAGAGACTGCTAGCTAACCTTAAAAATGAGTTACTGTAGAAAGAAGGGACTGCTAGCTAACCTTAAAAAAATGAGAGCTACTGTAGAAAGAATAGCTTCGGCGTGCTTGCTTAGTTCCTTGCTGGATATTATTTCTTATGTATGTTCTCTGTTCCCAGCGAAATGTCATTACCAATGTATGGTCATTCAACGAGGCGTAAAAACCTGTTATACTTATTATCCAGTAAAAGTTACAGAAGTATTGTTATACTTATTATCCAGTAAAAGTTACAGAAGTATTGTTGTACTTGTTATCCAGTGAAACCTACAGAAGTATTGTCGTACTTGTTATCTAGTTAAAGTTACAGAAGTATTGTTATACTTGTTATCCAGTGAAACTTACAGAAGTATTATCCAGTGAAACCTGCAGAAGTATTGTTGTACTTGTTATCCAATAAAAGTTACAGAAGTATTGTTATACTTATTATCCAGTGAAACCTACAGAAGTATTGTTGTACTTGTTATCCAGTGAAACCTACAGAAGTATTGTCGTACTTGTTATCTAGTTAAAGTTACAGAAGTATTGTTATACTTGTTATCCAGTGAAACCTACAGAAGTATTATCCAGTGAAACCTGCAGAAGTATTGTTGTACTTGTTATCCAATGAAAGTTACAGAAGTATTGTTGTACTTATTATCCAGTGAAACCTATAGAAGTATTGTTATACTTATTATCCAGTGAAACCTACAGAAGTATTGTTGTACTTATTATCCAGTGAAACCTACAGAAGTATTGTCGTACTTGTTATCTAGTTAAAGTTACAGAAGTATTGTTATACTTGTTATCCAGTGAAACCTACAGAAGTATTATCCAGTGAAACCTGCAGAAGTATTGTTGTACTTGTTATACAATGAAAGTTACAGAAGTATTGTTGTACTTATTATCCAGTGAAAGTTACAGAAGTATTGTTGTACTTGTTATCCAATGAAAGTTACAGAAGTATTGTTATACTTATTATCCAGTGAAACCTACAGAATTATTGTTATACTTATTATCCAGTGAAAGTTACAGAAGTATTGTTGTACTTGTTATCCAGTGAAACTACAGAAGTATTGTTGTACTTGTTATCCAGTGAAACCTACAGAAGTATTGTTATACTTATTATCCAGTGAAACCTACAGAAGTATTGTTATACTTATTATCCAGTGAAACCTACAGAAGTATTGGTGTACTTATTATCCAGTGAAACATACAGAAGTATTGTTATACTTATTATCCAGTGAAACCT
>NW_013762249.1:0-893 GCF_000517525.1 Limulus polyphemus
GCCTTCCTACCAGCTAAGCCTTTTTGAAAATGGTCTATTATACCTAATGTATACTAACCTTTTCTTTTCAGCTTCCACCGGGCATGGGTACGGTCAGGGCATTCTTTTCGGCGCCATATGATATCAACCCCTATTTCACTCACACAATTGCAAAAGTTACTAAATTAAAGTACTGTAGTTTTAATGATTTCAAAACTTGTAACAAAACCCTATAAATTTATTCTGATTTTATCGTACTTTTAATTATAACACTTTAACTTTACAGTCCATCTATTCATTAAAATTGTTATTGATGACTTAATACCATTTTTTCAGGTCAGTCATTATTCAGTGTTTTGCCACCCTTGTCACTGCTTTGATCCTTTTCACAACCTCTCCTCCCTGCTGTGCTGTTTCTTACCTTCAGCTTTTGATACTCACACCTTTCCCAGATGTATCGGGGCTGATCATTAGTCACGTACACTGTCTGTTAATTCTTTAACCACATGCTAATAACGGTTATACCAAATTAAGTTGCCTAAATTTCGTCATAAACATTTTACCAATTCACATAAAGAATGATTCTAAATTTCACAAGCCGAGCACCCCTGATTACCTGATTATTTTAGTTTTATTGCTACCTCAATATCCTTGAGTTAATTGCATTTTACTGAATATATATGTATGAATGTTGTATATTTATCAATTTCAATGAAATGAAATGTTTGAATCACGGAACTGTAAAATATATGTTTTAAAGTGTTGTTATGTAGGAACAAATTGATCTATAATAATAAAAGTACATGTCTTTTGGTCTCTGTGTGTGACTGCCATAACTCCAAGAGGAAATAACTTAGAATCCTGAAATTTTGCACCTATACTAGGTGGACTCTGAGGGTGTGCACCTGGTTATT
>NW_013762250.1:0-893 GCF_000517525.1 Limulus polyphemus
CTACCTTTGATTCTATGAGGCAAGGAAACGTTAATCACCAATCTTGGGTCAAGGTAGAAACTAAGCTTTAATCTTCTGTTAAATTTTGCACCCATAAACGTTATTAGACCAGAGATAAGAAGTAAGAAACGAGAAGACCCACAATGAATTGTACTTAGTTTAATAAATGAGGATCTAAATATTAAATACACTGTATCTACACGGACTTAAAGGGGCGAAGGGGTTAACTCACAATAAATCGTCTTTGTGCTCTGTCTTACCTGTGCTCTGTCTTTGTCTTACCTCACAGTCTAGATCTATCTAACTTCACTTACCACACAGTCTAGATCTATCTAACTTTGTCTTACCTCAAAGTCTAGATCTATCTAACTTCACTTCCCGCACAATCTCGATCTATCTAACTTCACTTACCGCACAGTCTAGATCTATCGATCTATCTAGCTTTGTATTACATCACAGTCTAGATCTATCCCTCTACCTAATTATGTCTGACTTCACAGTCTAGATCTATCCCTCTACCTAGCTATGTTTGACTTCACAGTCTAGATCTATCCATCTACCTAACTATGTCTGACTTCACAGTCTAGATCTATCCATCTACCCAACTATGTTTGACTTCACAGTCTGGATCTATCCATCTACGTCTGTCTTCACAGTCTGGATCTATTCATCTACGTCTGTCTTCACAGTCTAGAGCTATCCATCTACGTCTGACTTCACAGTCTAGATCTATCGATCTATCTAACTTTGTCTGACTTCACGGTCTAGATCTATCGATCTATCTACCTTTGTCTGACTTCACTGTCTCGATCTATCGATCTATCTAACTTTGTCTGCTTCACAGTCTAGATCTATCGATCTATCTAACTTTGTCTGACTCTATAGTCTCGATC
>NW_013762251.1:0-2054 GCF_000517525.1 Limulus polyphemus
TAAGATTTAACATTACTGTGTACTGTCAATAAGAAGACAAAAGATTTAACAATATTGTGTACTGTCGATAAGAAGACACAGGATTTAACAATACTGTGTACTGTCAATAATAAAACACAAGATTTAAAAAGGCTGTGTACTGTCAATAACAAGACAAAGATTTAACGATACTATGTATTATATATAACAACACACAAGATTTAACAATACTGAGTAATGTCAATAAGAAGACATAAGATATAACAAAATTGTGTAATATCATTAACAAGCCACTAGATTTAACGATACTGTGTACTTTGAATAACAAGCCACAAGATTTAACGATTATGTGTACTGTCAATAAGAAGTCACGAGACTTAACAATACTGTGTACTGTCGACAACAAGACACAATATTTAACAATACTGTGTACTTTCAAAAAGAAAACACAAGATTTAACAATACTGGGTACTGTCGATAAGAAGACATAAGATTTAACAATACTGGGTACTGTCGATAAGAAGACACAAGATTAAACAATAGTGTGTGCTATCACTAACAAGCGAGAGGATTTAACGATACTGTGTACTATCAATAACAAGACACAAGATTTAACAATACTGTTTACTGTCAGTAAGAAGAAACAAGATATAACAATACTGTGTACTATCTCCAACAAGCCACAAGATTTAACGATACTGTGTATTATCAATAAGAAGCCAAACGTTTTAACAATACTGTGTACTATCACTAAAGGGCAACAAGAATCAACGATACTGTGTACTATCAATAAGAAGACACACGATTTAACAATACTGTGTGATATCAATAAGAAGATACAATATTTAACAATACTGTGTACTGTCAATAAGAAGTCACAAGATTTAACAAAACTATGTACTATCAATAAGAAGATAATCGTTAAATCTTGTGGCTTGTTATTGATAGTACACAGTATCGTTAAATCTTGTAGTACTCAGTATTGTTATATCTTGTTCTTATTACTTACAATAAACAGTATATTTAAATATTGTGTCTTGTTAATCATAGTACACAGTATTCGTTAAATCTTGTTTTTTCTTATTGATGGAACATAGGAATGTTAAATCTTGTGTTCTTATTGATAGTACACATTATCGTTAAATCTTGTGTCTTTTATCGTCAGTGCATAGTATTGTTAAATCTTGTGTGTTCTTATTGGCTGTACACAGTATTGTTAAATCTTGTGTCTTCTTATTGACAGTAAACAGTATTGTTAAATCTTGTGTCTTCTTATTGACAGCACCCATAATCGTTAAATCTTGTGTTTTGTTATTGATAGTACACAGTATCGTTAAATCCTCTCGCTTGTTAGTGATAGTTCATACTATTGTTAAATCTTTTGTCTTCTTATCGACAGTACCCAGTATTGTTAAATCTTGTGTTTTCTTATTGAAAGTATACAGTATTGTTAAATCTTGTGTGTTGTTGTCGACAGTACACAGTATTGTTAAGTCTCGTGTCTTCTTATTTACAGTACACATAATCGTTAAATCTTGTGGCTTGTTATTGATAGTACACAGTATCGTTAAATCTAGTGGCTTGTTAGTGATAGTACAAAATTTTGTTATATCTTGTGTCTTCTTATTGACATTACACAGTATTGTTAAATCTTGTGTGTTGTTATTGATAATACATAGTATCGTTAAATCTTTGTCTTGTTATTGACAGTACACAGCATTTTTAAATCTTGTGTTTTATTATTGACAGTACACATAATCGTTAAATCTTGTGGCTTGTTATTGATAGTACTCAGTATCGTTAAATCTTATGCCTTGTTATTTATAGTACACAGTATCGTTAAATCTTATGGCTTGTTATTGATAGTACACAGTATCGTTAAATCTTGTGTCTTCTTATTGACAGTACCCAGTATCGTTAAATCTTGTGGCTTGTTAGAGATTATGTATTATCAATAACAAGCCACAAGATTTAACATTATGTGTACTGTCAATAAGAAGACACGAGATTTAACAATTCTGTGTACTGTCAATAAGAAGACACAAGATTTAACAATACTGTGTACTCTCGATAAT
>NW_013762252.1:0-1070 GCF_000517525.1 Limulus polyphemus
GCATCCCAAAACTAGTCGTACCAAAATTTATCAGTAATCGCATTGCAAGATCCCGATCGAGACAAAGTAAAAGTTCGTTGTTGCAACCTGTGGTCAAAAATTAGAAAATTTCTTTCATTTTTCGACATGATTCGCTTTTGCCGCTACAATTCCAGAATTGATGCACAGATGAAAAACCAGACAAAAACAAAACACGATCGTAACATAAACATTCTTATTAAGAAACGTTTCGGTGGTGCGTTGAGTGACTCTAAAAAGCACATTATTAATTTTTCAGACTACTGCTTCTCTGAAGCAGAAGAATTTGTATTTGGACATGGTCTAGAGTTTTGTGTACCTACTAAAAATATCCAGAGAGAGAAGATTTTCGCAGAATTTGAAGTTTTATACGCACAACTTACTAAACATAAACCAGTATCGGACGAAGAACTAAGTTCGCTAAAGCCCAGACTACGTGATTTGGCACATGCTTACTGTGGCACACCAATCAACCTTACCGACTTCTGTATGCATAGAGAACATTTTCAGGCTATAAAATCTTTACGCTCGAACAATATTATTCTTATCACAAAACCTGACAAAGGTTCTGGTACTGTCATTTTGAATAAAACTGAATACATTGGAAAAATATGTGACAACTTAAATGATGAAACAAAATTCAAAAGGCTAGGCACTGTTTCGCAAAAAGATAACACGACAAAAATTGAAAACAAGCTACAAAAACGCGTTATTATATCTGGTTAAGAAAGGTTCCTTACCACGTAATATTTATGACTGGATTAGGCCCGCAGGCTCATAACGTCCCCGCGTGTATGGCCTTTCTAAAACGCACAAAGAGGATGTACCACTCCGCCCGATTTTTTCTATGATTGGCTCTGCACAACATTAATTAGCGAAAGTGGCTTTCGGAAATTTTAAAACAGGTGTTAACTTACTTTTCTGAAAACTGTATTCAAGACTCCTTTTCTTTTGCTACAACCATACAGAACCTTAGCCTTGATCCTAAACAATCGTTTTTGTGTTCCTTCGACATCAGCAGCCTGTTTACTAATGTACACCTGGAAGATTTG
>NW_013762253.1:0-893 GCF_000517525.1 Limulus polyphemus
CAATATATAGAGAGTTATAAGTATTAAATTTATGTCACCTTTAAACGAGTACAGAAAGTCACGTGACTCGGTCCACAGACCGAGCCCGTGTCGAAAGAGTTAACTCTTTCAGCATGGGCTTGGTCTGTGGGACCAACCTCATAACCATTTTGTGCTTGGTATAGTTTTCATGCTATAACTTTTAAATTAGTAAGTGCATGTTCACAAAATTTGGCTGATTATCAGTAAACATTACAATGCTTTCGTACACAAAATATCAGCCTTTTTTTTTAGATTAAGTCTTATAGTTTATAAAGCAATGTTCTTCTCAAGCCTTTTTTCTTTTCACATGTTGTCTATCCAACATGCAAAGTAAATTTCATTTTAAGATTTAAAATACGTTTATGTGTCAGAAAATTTTGAAATTTCACATGTGTGTTCTTTATAATCTCTAGATAGTTATCAAACATTTTTTAAGAAAAAGTTTGATATTTTATCTGTTATTTTAACTATCGACTCTCTGTAGAGGTTAGGTAGATTTAACCAATCTTGTAACCACCACAAAAAATTTGGAAATGAATATAAATTCTGCTTTTTCATTCTAGAATGAACACAAATTATAATACAAAAACATAAATGTTTAAACTAAATAGCTTAAATCACATAACATTATACATTTATATATATTTATTATTTTGACCTTTCAGCCATTCCTGGCTAACGATACAGAAGTTACAATGATGCAGTGCATGTGCACTCATGTTACTGTATCCAATAGTATAAAACTGAGCTTTACAAAGTGACCTATCTTGGCTGTGTTTTAGTGGACTAGTATTTTGTGAAATATAGTCATATTTCAGTTATTATACATATGTATATATGTATATTGATTATTGTTATTTGAAATAAGTTCT
>NW_013762254.1:0-894 GCF_000517525.1 Limulus polyphemus
AATGTGTAACAGGGAGAGAACTCCTTGCTATAGTAAAGAGTCTGACATATTTCCATCCTTACCTCTATGGTGCAAGGTTTACCATCAGGACAGACCATGCTGCATTACGCTGGTTAAGTTCATTAAAGAACCCAGAGGGACAACTAGCACGTTGGATCGGAAAAATAGACCAGTATAATTATAATATTGAATATAGAGAAGGAAAATCACATGGTAATGCTGATGGACTGAGCCGAAGACCCTGCAAAAGTGACTCCAGACATAGCAGCAAAAGAGAGGCTGAACTAACCAGGTGCCATCAAGCTGAAGTCAAGCCGACTGGAAGAGTTGATGATGGTGAAGTGGAACCAAATATAGATATCAAAGCAGAACAGGAGAAAGACCAAGATTTGAAGCCAGTGATTGATTTTCTAAAAGCAAGTGTTTTGCGCCCTCCTTGGGAGAAGATGTCTAGTCTAAGCCCTGTGGCAAAGCACTATTGGGCACAATGGGACCAGTTGAAGCTTGAAGATGGTATTCTTGTATGGAGATGGGAAGCTACCGATAATAGAGTGACGACTTGGCAAACAGTTATACCGGGGAAGTTGTGCTGCGTCAATCCCATGATAATTTAACAGGAGGACATCTCGGAATTAGGAAGACATTGAGTCATCTACGACAAAGATTTTACTGGATTTTAATGTCTGTATTAGGGTTTAGCTGCGGGCTCTGTAAGGGGCTTGCCATTGTCTGGGGCTGATTAAGTCGATGATCAATGTATCCTCCTTGTGTTAAAGACAATAGATCGTCCTTTAACGTACCTAATTCACTTTTAAATTTACTAATGTTTTCCATTTGTACTTCTTGTTTCCTTTCTTGTTCCAGTTGCCACTGCTGTAGTCTCTCTTCTTGTTT
>NW_013762255.1:0-1368 GCF_000517525.1 Limulus polyphemus
AATTATCTGAGTCAACAGATGCTAAAGGTATCGACAGCAACGTGCTTCTAACATCAAATTGGAGATTTGGATAAAGCTTGTAATACAATCCTCCCCAAATGTATATAATATTAACGGAGTCTGCTGCTTCCTTATCTCAGGTAAAAACATCATCAAATAAGAAATATACTTCTATTTACGTTCTGATAGTTATTATACATAGCGTACGTAGAAACAAGTTATGAATCCACCAGGGAACTAAAACCATAAAGCATCTGAAATGTTGACTCACAGATAGGTTCTTTAGTTTAAAAAAGCTTGGTTTAGTCTCATGTGAAAGTTGTTTCTTACGACCTCTAAAATTACATTTTTATGCAAGTTTAGTCTTACAGATTTGAAAGCAGGATTATGAATACATGTTTATTTTGCTTGGGCTCCTGTTAAATATTTACTGTATTTTGATTGCTTTTCCTATTAGTTCATCCTTTACGTTTCTTTCACCTTCTGGTCGGGCATGGCCAGGTGGTTAGATCGCTTGAGTCCCAATCTGAGAATCGCGGGTTCGAATCTCCGTTCCACCAAACATTCTCGTCCTTTCAGCCGTAGGGGCGTTATAATGTGACGGCCAATCCCACTTTCCGTTGGTAAAAGAGTAGCCCAAGAGTTGGCGGTGGGTGGTGATGACTAGTTGCCCTCCCTCTACTCTTTCCCTGCTAAATTTGGAACATCTAGTGCAGATAGTCCTCGCGTAGCTTTGCGCGAAATTCAAACCAAACCAAACATCTCGCCTTTTAAAGATCGAGCTACATTTTATGAAAAATAAGTATTACAAGGCTGTTTAATTATTAGGTACAAAGCTACACAATGGGCTATCTGTGCTCTGCCCACCACGGGTATCGAAACCCGGATTCTAGCGTTGTAAGTCCGCAGACATACCGCTGTGCCACTGGGGGGCTACAAGGTTGTAAATATCGTAGTTATTTATCTCAATGATATATTCCGAGTCGATAATATAGGATTTCTAAATATTTCTCAATAAAATTCCCTAGCAACCCGCTCTCGCGTCCCTCTTGTTGGCTTGAGTAATCAGGAGATTGAGTATAATCCCATACATTTGTAGTATGTTTCCAAACACAGTTTATTTAGCAATTTTTGCAAATATTTGATATACCAAAAACGTTTTTAACGTTGCATGACTGAAAAAAAATTAGCGAGTTCTTGAAAACATATATTGTTGGCTTGAGTAATCAGTAGATTGAGTATAATCCCATACATTTGTAGTATGTTTCCAAACACAGTTTATTTAGTAATTTTTGCAAATATTTGATATACCAGAAACGTTTTCAACGTTGCATGACTGAAAAAAAATTAGCGATTTCTTGAAAACAT
>NW_013762256.1:0-894 GCF_000517525.1 Limulus polyphemus
GGTAAGGACTCACCTGTCGAAGCTCGATCTACAGTCGAGAAGCTTGTCTTTCGTCGATTCCTGTTAGACGTCGAGCTCAGTTTTCCCATGGTAGTAGAGAACGATCTCATAGTCGACAACCGCCGTATGACGCCGATTTTCCGCACTTGCCAACATCTGATGTTCTTCATCACCAAGCTTCATCGGACTATAATGTTTTACTTTCTACTGTTGCAGTTCCTCACTCTCGACAGTGGAAATATGCAAAAGTTGTATCACAAGATATTTCTTCTCGTAGGAAACGTTTTTCTTATGCTTCAGCTGGTCGTTCAATCAAGGCACGTGCTTATGATTTACCGATGATGGACACATAATAATTACATGTCTGTATCTAATTGTAAGATAGGTAGCATCAATTGTAATGGTTTGCATAATTATGGTAAATTACAGAAATATATAGAGTGTTTTCTGACCGATTTTGATATTATTTGTTTACAAAAAACGTTTTTTCTCTATAGTCATGTACAAAATCTCATTAGGTTGTGGAATGGGCCTCTTTTTGTTTCTAATTCTGTTGAGGAGAGACAGGAGAGGGTAGCTATCTTGGTCAATCGTCGCTGTGCTGAATGTGTATCTTTTCATTATTCCGATCATAATGGTCGTATGTTGGCGATTAAATGTGATGGTATGTCTTTTTACCTGAATACAGCTTATACTCCTTCTGCTACTTATGATCGTAAACGGTTTTTGAGAATATAAGTTCTCTATTGCCGAGTTCTGGTAAAGGGGTTTTGTTAGGTGACTTTAACGTCGTTTTGGATGTAGGTCTCCATAAGTTTCCTGTGTCAAGCTATCGAGACGCTAGTCGAGAAAGTTATTCTGCTTTAGTCAGTGAGTTTTCCTTGTTAGATGTAC
>NW_013762257.1:0-894 GCF_000517525.1 Limulus polyphemus
AATAAGTATGCTTTCTACCCTCTTACTATATTATATTGTTTTATAACGTTTAGGCCTTGGGCCCATTTCAGATAGTGATTGAATTAAAACTTAGATAATTTAAGAGACAAGGAGGCAATAAAATAGTACAAATGTACTAAATTATGTAACAATGTACGAAGGAAACATTGTTAACGACACATAAACCAGGGTTGGGTGTAATCGTTTTAGAACAAAGGCACATTGGACTTTCCTCATGGATTCGAACTTCGGATTTTAGCGTTGTAAGTCCGTAGACTTACCGCTGTTTCACCAGACGACGAAATAGGTAATGTATGTGTTAAAATACCAAACGAATATTATTTAATTAACATATATTTACTATTTACAACTTTTAAAACACCGACACAACTTTTTAACTCTTTCGACTGTACAGAGGATAAAATATATTTGTTAGTAATAAACGTTTATTTTCCTTTATGTGTTAAGGCCAAGTAGGTAATGTATGTGTTAAAATACCAAAAGAATGTTTATTGATTAACATTTATTCACACCTTAAAACTTTTTAAACACTGACTCTATAACACTACAAATAGTAGGCCTATTTGTAGTCTAATTTAAGTATTAAGCTTAATACATAAACGTAACGTCAGGCTTAGCTGAAAACTACTTGATACATTTTATTTTACTTTTGGCTACAACTCGATGTCATAAACTATTTTGCTGTTATATCACCGAAGTTATAAAAAAAAAGGAATAAAAACAAACCTCTATAACAAATCAACATGAATATTGAGCATTCAACATAAACACCATAGTTGACCTAGTTAAATATTGAAAACTAACTTTTTAAAGAAAACGAGAGACCATATGATCAGGGTTAGAAATTAAAGAACCAAATGCGATAATGTGAAT
>NW_013762258.1:0-3086 GCF_000517525.1 Limulus polyphemus
TTAATTTTGATTGGCTCACAAAGGAATTTACCGACATTTGACGGGCTGTACGCCAATAATACAATAAACGTTTGACATAATAAATTAAAAATAAACGACATTCCTATTAACATTCATGAACTAACTGCCAGTTATTTGTCTGTTTGTTTAAAAGTTATAAAAACTTTCTACTTCTACAAATTGAAATACTTGAATGGATATCTAAATATTTAGGTGCTAGTTCAGGAATAGGTAGAGCCACTGCTGTGTTGTTCTCACGTCTGGGAGCGAGGCTAGCTCTGACTGGAAGGAACCAAGAAAATTTGACAAAATCTGCTGAAGAATGTGAAACAGCTTCACCTTATAATCTAAAGGTTTGACTGAACATTATATAACATAGACGTATTTAATACATAAGGAATGTTAAAATAACAATTACTGAATATGTAGTAATTTATAAATGACATTATAATCTAAAGGTTTGACTAAACTTTTCTCCTTCTTGGGAACAACAGTTCCAATTTATATGAACATATTTTAGTTCAGTTATAAACAATATGTCGTCATTTATAAATTACTACATTTTCAGTAATTGTTATTTAAACATTTCTTGTGTATTAAATATTTCTACGTTATATAACGTTTAGTCAAACCTTAGATTATAAGGTCATTTATGAATTACTACATATTCAGTAATTGTTATTTAAACATTCATTATGTATTACATACGTCTATGTTATATAATGTTACAATTATAATATATTACATTACAATTATAATCTATTACATTCTAATTATAATCTATTGTTATAATTATAATGTATCTCGTTTTAATTATAATGTATCTCGTTTTAATTATAATGTATCTCGTTTTAATTATAATGTATCTCGTTTTAATTATAATACATAACGTTTTAATTACAAGTTATCACGTTTTAATTATATTCTATTACATTCTAATTATAATCTATTACATTCTAATTATAATCTATTGTTATAATTATAATCTATTGTTATAATTATAATCTATTACTATGATTACAATGTATTTCGTTTTAATTATAATTTATTACGTTTTAATTAATAAAAACATTTGTTTACTAACCACATTGCACTCGAGTTGAACGTTTTTGAATCGAATATTTGGGACCTTTAATTATTTGTGTTCTATATTTTATTTCTCTGTATGCAGGTGTTTGTTTATGTGTTGGTGAACAAATATTTTGGGTTAAGACAAGTTAAGTATCTATTAAATAATACATTATAGGACCGTGATACGAGGATATTTCCATTTGTTTTTTCTTCACAGAACCAGAATATATGTTTCTCTATTTCCTTCTTCTCCTTCTCAGTTTAAGGTCCAACTAAATCAGACTTGCTCATTAGTAATAAATTATAATTATAACAATCGATTATAATTAGAATGTAATAAATTATAATTAAAACAAAATACATTATAATTAGAATGTAATATATTATAATTTGAATGTAATATATTATAATTAGAACGTAATAAATTATAATTAGAACATAATAAATTATAATTATAACAATAGATTACAATTAAAACATGATAACTTGTAATTAAAATGTAATAAATTATAATTAAAACGAGATACATTATGATTAAAATAATAAATTATAATTAGATTGTAATACAATAGAATTGAAATGTTATAAGTTATAATTACAACGTAATTACATAAATAAGAAAATTAACATAGTAATTCATTTTATGAAAAGATATATTTTAATTATTTCTTAATAAAATCATAAATAATTTTGATTTCAGAAACTGTTATTTTTTTACTTAAATTTCTACTTTTTTTAAGTAAACTCGATATGGCACAAAATCAGCAGTCTCTTCTCCAAAATGTTTTTCTTTATAAATATGTTTGTTTTTAATATCTTTCGAGTTTTTCACATAATAATAATAAAAACTAAACGACAAACTCATTATGAACTTTCGGAATCAGTCTAATTAGTAAATAAGTAAAGATCCATCTACAAAAGACAAGGTAGTGGTAACAAACGCAAAAATGCCCATAAAAACCGCAAAAATAGAAAGTTTGTATGTTCTCCCTCATGGACCTAATGAATCTCCATACCAATTTCGGTGAAGATCCATCAACAGGAAGGAAAGTAGTTACATGGACGTACAACAGACAGTACTATTATATTTATATAGGTATTATTAATATCATAAAAAATGGAAAATAGAAAACGTTTGTTCAAGTATTTCTTTACGAGTTATAGTTTGTAGAGAAAGGAATTTTTTTAATTTCCCAAACTTTCGTCTGTTTAAACCCTCTAGCGCCGAAACATACTAATCCCAAAATACTTTTAAATACTTTAAATTCAAATGATCTTAAAAACAACAAAAAAAATAAATAAATAGATTCTAAGTATTTAATTTCAACACATACAAACAAATTTACACTAAAGATATTTTTAAGCGGGTTCAATCATACTCAATTACATAGGTTTATAGGTTACTGTAAAAAGTGAAATACTTGAAATATTTTTAAGTTTTTTTCATAACTTATTACACTTTTAATACGATAACAAATTCTGTAGAAACAATATAACATGAGACAATACTTTAACACAACAGTTTACTGCATGACTCAGTATATTTATTTCTGTTTTTTAAATCAAAAGTTCACTTTCTTTTGTATTTCAGCCTTTGTGTATCGTTGGTGATGTAACCAAAGAATCCGATGTTGATCGGATTATGAAGTCAACAATTGACACCTATGGAAGACTGGATATTCTGGTGAGTTTATTTACTAGAAAAAATATAAATGAACCCATTTTCAGTAAAACTCATAGACATTCGAATAGTAGTGTTACATTATTGTTTCTGTTCAAAGTTTAAGCCTGGCAGGCCCACCTATAAACAGGAACAAGAAAGGCTTTATACTACCAGTAAAGAAACGAAATTAGTACCATTTTAAAATAAGCTATTACTACTTAGTCTGTGGTTACCTTTTTTTATGTATTTATGTTCGACTTGGTGTTTCTCTTTTCTCATTATATACACAGGGATTTCTTTTCATGGGGCAGGGAGGAACCGTGTTCCATAACTCAACCCCATATACTTTATG
>NW_013762259.1:0-895 GCF_000517525.1 Limulus polyphemus
TATCTGGCAACAAGCTTGAAAGTACAACCACTGGAAATACTTGGACAGTTGTCAGCAGACGACAGGCACAACTATAGACCATTGGTAGCAGCTCTAGAACTCAGGTACGGAACCCAAAATCAGTCGGAAGTCTACAGGGCTAGGTTCAGGACGAGAATCCGTGCTAAAGGGGAGGGCCTGCAAGAGCTGGCACAGGACTTAGCATGGCACACAAGGCCTACCCAACTGCACCACCCGATCTCCTCAAGTTGTTGCTGAGGGATCAGTTCGTAGATGCCTTGGACAGTCCCAACTTAAGATACAAGTGAAGCAAGCACACCCCTCTACCATGCAGGATGCAATGGCCAAAGCTCTCGAATTTGAATCCTACGTTAAGTCCAGCACAGAGGTACCGAGGTTGGTACAGTCATCTGGATTCAAGGCCAGAAAAGGTCAGCTTTCAGTGAAGTTTGAGGGACTTTGCTGGCACTGAAACAAGCCTGGGCACAAGAGAGCTCATTGCTGGCAACTTAAATACAGGGAAAACGATACAGCAGGAAAGGCTGCTACCCAGAGAGGCAGTTGGAACTGTGGGGAGCAAGGACATCTGAGGAGCCAGTGTAAGTAAAATACCACCAATAAGTCAGCTACAGGAAACCAGTAGTGGTTGGTGCTAAGGGACGCCCACCAACCTCCATCGTGAAAGTCCCAACAGCTAAGTGTAAAATGGCAAGCACACATAGTATCTACGTGACAGGGAAGCTGGATGGCCAAAGGTGCAACTTTGTCATAGATTCTGCATCTCATCAAACCCTTGTGAGCATCAAGGTGCTGGATAACAAAGGAGTACCAGAAGCTGTACAGAAGCTCTGTGGTGTGACAGGACATTCTGCAAGGTTGTGGGTACAAATGTGGG
>NW_013762260.1:0-894 GCF_000517525.1 Limulus polyphemus
CACATTATTGATAAATCCTGTATCTTCTTATTGACATGACACAGTATTGTTAAATCTTGTATCTTCTTATTGACAGGACTCAGTATTGTTAAATCTTGTGTCTTTTTACTGACAGAACACAGTATCGTTAAATCTTGTGGCTTGTTATTGATACTACACTGTATCATTAAATGTTATGACTTGTTATGATAGTACACAGTATTGTTAAATCTTGTGTATTCTTATTGACAGTACACATTTTTCATAAATCCTTTTTCTTCTTATTGACAGGACACAGTATTGTTAAATTATGTTTCTTCTTATTGAAAGTACACAGTATATATAAATCCTGTATTTTCTTATTGACAGGACACAGTATTGATGAATACTGTATCTTCTTATTGACAGGACACAGTATTGATAATTCCTGTATCTTCTTATTGACAGGACACAGTATTGACAAATCCTGTATATTCTTATTGAAAGTACATATTATTGATAAATCTTGTGTGTTCTTATTGACAGTACACAGTATTGATAAATCCTTTATCTTCTTATTGACAGGACACGGTATTGTTAAATCTTGTGTGTCTTCTAATTGAGAATACACAGTGTTGATAAATCCTGTATCTTTTTATTGACAGGACACAGTATTTTTAAATCTTGTGTCTTTTTATTGACAGTACACAGTATCGTTAAATCTTGTGGCTTGTTATTGATAGTACACAGTATTGATAAATCCTGTATTTTCTTATTGACAGGACACAGTATTGATGAATCCTGTATCTTCTTATTGACAGGACACAGTATTGATAATTCCTGTATCTTCTTATTGACAGGACACAGTATTGACAAATCCTGTATATTGTTATTGAAAGGACACATTATTGATAAATCTTGTGTGTTCTTATTGAC
>NW_013762261.1:0-2478 GCF_000517525.1 Limulus polyphemus
TCCTATTTGTTCATGGAGTAGTTGTACCAAGTAAGGCTAAAGATGAATATGGTGGTTATAAATTCGGTAACTAGAGTTACACCTAAGTGTTCATAGAGTAGTTGAACCAAGTAAGGCTAAGGATGAGTATGGTGGTTACAAATTCTCTAACTAGAGTTATACCTAGGTGTTCATGGAGTAGTTTTACCAAGAAAGGATAAAGATGAGTGTGGAGGTTATAAATTCGTTAACTAGAGTTACACCTACGTGTTCATATAGTTGTTGTACCAAAATCGCAAAAGATGATTATGGGGTTATACATTCGGTAACTAGAGTTACACCTAGGTGTTCATGGAGTAGTTGTACCAAGTAAGGCTAAAGATGAGTATGGTGGTTATAAATTCGGTAAATAGAGTTACACGTAAGTGTTCAAGGAGTAGTTGTACCAAGCAAGGCTAAAGATGAGTATGGTGGTTAAAAATTTTGTAACTAGAGTTACAACTAGGTTTCATGGAGTAGTTGTACCAAGTAAGGCTAAAGATGAGTATGGTGGTGATAAATTCAGTAACTATAGTTATACCTACATGTTCATGGAGTAGTGTTGGCAATTAAGGCTAAAGATGAGTATGGTGGTTACACATTCGGTAACTAGAGTTACACCTAGTTGTTCATGGAGTAGTTGTACCAAGTAAGGCTAAAGATGAGTATGATGGTTATAAATTCGGAAACTAGAGTTACACCTAGGTGTTCATGGAGTAGTTGTACCAAGTAAGGCTAAAGGTGAGTATGATGGTTATAAATTCGGTAACTATAGTTACACCTAGGTGTTTATGGAGTAGTTGTACCCAGTAAGGCTAAAAATGAGTATGGTTATAAATTCGGTGACTATAGTTACACCTAGGTGTATATGGAGTGTAGGTGTAACTATAGTTAACAAATTTATAAAAACCATACTCATTTTCAGCCTTACTTGGTACAAGACTTGGTACAACTACTCCATGAACACAATGGCTAAAGTGAGTATGTTGGATATAAATTCGGTAACTATAGTTACACCTAGTTTTTTAAGTATTAGTTGTACCAAGTAAGGCTAAAATGAGTATGGTGGTTATAAATTCGGTAACTAGAGTTACACCTAGGTGTTCGTGTAGTTGTTGTACAAAATAACGCTAAAGATGAGTATGGTGGTAACAAATTCGGTAACTACAGTTACACCTAGGTGTTCGTGGAGTTGTTGTACCAAATAACGCTAAAGATGAGTGTGGGGTTACACATCCGGTAACTAAACTTACACCTAGTTGTTCATGGAGTAGTTGTACCAAGTAAGGCTAAAGATGAGTATGGTGGTTATAAATACTGTAACTAGAGTTACACCTGAGTGTTAATGGCTAGTTGTACCAAGTATGGCTAAAGATGTGTATGGTGGTTATGAGTTTTGTAACTAGAGTTACACCTAGGTTTCATGGAGTAATTGTACCAAGTAAGGCTAAAGATGAGAATGGTGGTTATAAATTCGGTGACTATAGTTACACCTAGGTGTATATGGAGTGCTTGTACCAAGTAAGGCTGAAAATGAGTATGGTGGTTATAAATTTGTTAACTATAGTTACACCTAGGTGTTTATGGAGTAGTTGTACCAAGTAAGGCTAAAGTGAGTATGTTGGATATAAATTCGGTAACTATAGTTACACCTAGTTTTTTTAAGTAGTAGTTGTACCAAGTAAGGCTAAAATGAATAACCACCATACCCTTACTTGGTACAATTACTCCCTAAACACCTAGGTGTAACTCTAGTTACCGAATTTTCATCTTTAGGTAACTCTAGTTACCGAATTATAACCACCATACAACCTAGGTGTTCGTGGAGTTGTTGTACCAAAGTAACGCTAAAGATGAGTATGGTGGTTATAAATTCGGAAACTAGAGTTACACCTAAGTGTTCATGGAGTAGTTGTACCAAGTAAGGCTAAAGATGAGTATGGTTGTTATAAATTCGGAAATTAGAGTTACACGTAGGTGTTCGTGGAGTTGTTGTATCAAATAACGCTAAAGATGAGTATGGGGCTACACATTCTGTAACTAGAGTTACACCTAGGTGTTCAAAGAGTAGTTGTACCAAGTAAGACTAAATATGAATATGGTGGTTATAAATTCGGTGATTAGAGTTAAACCTAAGTGTTCATGGAGTAGTTGTAACAAGTAAGGCTAAAGATAAGTAGGATGGTTATAAATTCACTAACTAGAGTTACACCTAGGTGTTCATGAAGCAGTTGTGCCAAATAACGCTAAAGATGAGTATGGTGGTTATAAATTCGGTAACGAGAGTTACACATAGGTTTTCGTGGAGTTGTTGTACTAAATAACCCTAAAGATGAGTATGGGGTTAATCATTCGGTAACTAGAATTACACCTAGGTGTTCATGGAATAGTTGTATCAGTAAAGCTAAAGATGAGTATGGTGGTTATAAATTCGGAAACTAGAGTTACACCTAGGTGTTT
>NW_013762262.1:0-2033 GCF_000517525.1 Limulus polyphemus
TCACAGAATGTCTACTGTATTATAGAAGATTTATACAGATGAGTTGTTTACTTCTCAGTTCACAGAATGTCTACTGTATTATAGAAGTTTATACAGATGAGTTGTTTACTTCTCAGTTCACAGAATGTCTACTGTATTATAGAAGTTTTATACAGATGTAAACAACTCTGTGAACTGAGAATATAATACAGTAGACATTCAAATACTAGAGCATTCATGAAGAAACAAGATAGTTCTAGAAACTAGAGGGCGTGAGAATCACATGATCTCGATGACGCAACAATATATATTCAAAACTCATCAAGTGAAGGAAATTAGTGTAAACACATTGCGCGTGAAAGATATTGCCTGGTTATGCGACACTGTTTGTTACCATAACGTAAACAAAGCATACGTTCATAGTACCTTCTTTGCTGTGTTCACACATACCACTCTCAAAGTCAGAGTTCCCATGTAATAAATATTATCGATTTCTTTATACTGTATATAGTATTCAACATAGAAATGTCAGCCTCTTCTGCATAATGAAATCATCATGATGATATCGTTTGTTTTTTTTATTCACGTTACATAGAACGGGAAAGCTATCACCCCTATCACTGAGTCCGTATTAGAAATGTCCCATTCTTCACAGCGTCCGATCAAGTAACTTGAGGCAAGTTACAGCTACATTATGTAATTAGAGGTATACCATTGAAAAATGACAGATCTTTATAAATAAGCGAAAAAAAAAACACTGCCAAGAAGTATATAAAAACTGCACCTTTGGAGACCTAATACAACTTGGGAAATAATAATTGCAATTACATAAAATATGACGAAATTTCCAAGACTTATTTACTATTATGATTTCAATATACAAAAATACTCATAACCACATAATAAATTGTATTCTGAAAACCAGTTGCTGAGTTACCTACTAATCTTCGTACTAATAAAACTTCACTAGATGGGGTAGGCGGGTATATATAAGAGGGGGACAACGTGACGCGGGAAGATTAATATAATGTGTGTGTAGACAGTGAGTAATTGATCTGCAGTCAGAAGTATTATTGAGCACGTTCGTTGTTATGGCGTTTGTTTAGCGCGATTGTTGAAGTTGAGTGTATCGATAAAGTTGTATTCGGAAAGAATAAACCAGTTTTATTAAGTAAAGAACTTGTGTCGCTAAAGTTTCGTCGGAACGAAGTTACGGAAAGTTAATTAACAAACGGAGATGTAACAAATTAGTGTCAGAGAGTGGAACGAAAAAAAAATGGAAACGAGAGGAGGAAAATTAAACTACAACTTAGCAGACTTGATGGCAGCAATATAAGAGCAGCAAAAGAAACAAGAAGAACGAGAAAAGAAACAAGAAGAACGAGAAATTAAACAAGAAGAACGAGAAAATGAACGAGAAAAGAAACAAGAAGAACGAGAAATTAAACAAGAAGAGAGATTACAGCAGTTGTTAGAGGAAAAAGAAAAGAAACAAGAAGCGAGATTACAGCAGTTGTTAGAGGAAAAAGAAAAGAAACAAGAAGAAAGATTACAGCAGTGGCAAGAAAACCAACAACAATGGCAAGAAGTACAAATGGAAAACATCAGAAAATTTAAAAGCGTTAATTATTAGCGTTAAAAATTAGATACGTTAAAGAAAGATTTGTTGTCTGTTACACAAGGAGGATACATTGACCATCGACTTAATCAGCCCCAGACAATGGCAAGCCCCTTACAGAGCCCGCAGTTAAACCCTAATGCAGACATATTCAGTCCCGTTAGAAGTCACATCCCAGATATGAATGTCAGTACAAGGAGTGATCCAGTGCGAAGGAAGCCACAGGAATATGATGGGAAAGCACCGTGGGAAGCATATAGAGCACAGTTTGAGCTACTGGCAGAGATGAATGGATGGACAGAGGAGCAGAAAGCTGTATATCTGGCAACGAGCTTGAAGGGACAACCACTAGAAATACTTGGACAGTTGACAGCAGCGGACAGACACAACTATAGAACAGTGGTGTCGGCTCTCGAACTCAGGTATGGAACCCAAA
>NW_013762263.1:0-895 GCF_000517525.1 Limulus polyphemus
CTCTAAAGTCCTGTCGATCTTAGAGCTTAGTGGTTTAAGTCGAAATACCTGCGAAGGTAAAGGTACCGTTACTGCTGAAGATAGTGTTATCGGACACCGAAACACGAGTCTTTTTTTTTTTTAGGGCAAGTCCCTGTTTTAATAATTATTTATTGTGTATTTATTCTAACGTTGTATTCCTTTTAGTTGTAAATATAGATGCGGTCAAAAACAACCTGCAGGACACGCTGTGTGTCAGGAGTGATTTAGTTTAGCGACATTCCACCTGCTGTAGCTCGGACTATGGTAATCCAATCTACCACATATTTTCAGTGGATGTGCACTATTGGACTCTTACTTCACATACCAAATTTCAAGGCAATCCATTAAGCAATACCTGAGATATAACATCTCCAGTTTTGATTGAGTTGCTTCCTGTATTTTTACTTCGCACCAAATGTACAGAAACTTTATTTGATAGAAAAACATACTTAACTTTTATGGATTTTTTTCTTCAAATTTGGTACACTGATAATGCTTAACATTAAATATTAGTTAAAAAAATGAAGCAAATTACCTTAAGCGTACCACAACTTTAACCAGAAAATTGAGGCTTTAGATACAGTTGTCTAACTCTTACCAAGTCGTCATGAGCCGCAGTTTTTCAATGTGTATTTAATCGAGTACTTCTTTTAGCCTTTTGGCCCGGCATGACCAGGTGGTTAGGGAGCTGGACTCGCATTCTGAGGGTCGAGGGTTCGAATCCCCGTCCCGCCAAACATGCTCGCCCTTTCAGCCGTGGGGGCGTTATAAAGTTACGGTCAAACCCACTATTCGTTAGTAAAGGAGTAGCCCAAGAGTTGGCGGTGGGTAGTGATGCCTAGCTGCCTTCCCTCTAGTCTTGCACTGCTAAGTT
>NW_013762264.1:0-944 GCF_000517525.1 Limulus polyphemus
ACTCAACCAAAGAGTGGTTTAGTGGCAACATCGACTGACTTCTTCTAAACGAAGACCGCGAATCCCAGACACGCATCTCCAAGAAAGCCTGGAGAACCCAGACAGAAGAATAGCCTGTCGACAACTTTCGCAGAATCCTTCGCGCATCATCCACATAGTCTCATTCACCCTACGATTATAGGACCGGTTCCGCGTTCGACGAAAGCTTCCAGTACCAGTTCCCGTGTTCTCAACATTTTTATTCCGACGTAGAAGGACCAGTCTCGAAGAAGACTACCACCAGACGTTTCCAACCTTACCATCGCCTTCTCACCAGCCAAGCCTTTTTTTAAAATGATCTATTATACCTAATCTATACTAACCTTTACATTTTTTCTTCATTTCAGCGTCCACCGGATACGATCGGGAAATATTATTTTCGAGGCCCCGATCGTGAAAGTAGGGTTTCTCGGGGTACTCCCCTTTCCCCCCACAGCAAACTTTTACTCAGTAGGATCCTGTGATCCCAACCCTGGAAAGGTGCCGTTCCATTTTCCATTCACACGATAGCAAAAGTTACTAAATTAAAGTACTGTAAGTTCTGTAATGATTTTAACACTTGAAACAAAACCCTAGAAATTTATCCAGATTTTAAGGAGCTTTTAATTAGACCACCTTAACTTCAGAGTCCATTTATTCATTCAAATTTCAATTGATGACTCTTAAAGAATAATCCTTAATTCTGCGAGCAGGGCGAAAAGAAACAACTGTTGATTATCTTTCAGGCCTGTTAGATTTCTCGATTTGAGCCAGAATACCAATATGGAAACTTCCCAGATTTTCATTTCTGAAAACAAAAATAAATTATATATATATATATACAAGTTTTAATATTAACGAAAATTTTACTTAAAAGATATTAATAAATTAATTTAATCACCACATAATAAAATTATTACATCAGT
>NW_013762265.1:0-942 GCF_000517525.1 Limulus polyphemus
TTATGACAACTATATTTAGTTACAAATGAACTGCCCCCAGTGGCACAGCGGTATGTTCGCGGACTTACAACGATAGAAAACTGGTTTCGATACCCGTGGTGGGCAGAGCACAGATAGCCCATTGTGTAGCTTTGTGCTTAAGTCCAAACAAACTAAAACAAATGACCTTATAAAATACAATTTAGATATTTAAACGAAGAAAGAACAACGCGTGGTGGCAATAGATATTGGTTGATGAATAAGTATCGCTAAAACTATTAGTGATTAGAAAAGATAAATATGAAACATGTATTAGAATTAGTTATGATATAAACTGCCCTCTCCAACCACGTTTATTTTAAGTTGTTCATTTTGGATTTAAAACCAGAGAAATTTAAAAAGTTCCGGGTTAAACGCCGAAAGCTGGCGAAATATTAAAATCCAATGAGCCTATGATATGCAACATTGTATATTAACAGAAAGGGGACATATATAAACGTTTTGGAATTCTATCAGATTCTATCTTCAGTATCTAAAGCAAAATAAAACAAATTTACATAAGTCTTGTACATAAATACAATTGCTGAGTATAACGATAATTAAACAAATAAAACACAAAACAGTAATCATGGGGAGAAACTACAGCAAGAAAACACAACAAAAAAGTAAAATCAGTAATACGAACATATTAAAAATGTATAATTTAAATGAAGACTGCATGTTGTTTAGTGTTGGTGAGTGCTGTTTGATGTGGAGGGTTTCTTTAATCAATAATTCCAGGTCAGTATTAGATTTGTAGAGGATAGAGAAATTTGATAGTATAGGTTGATGTTCTGTTTCTTCAATATGTTGGCGAATAGAGGAGACACAGGGGTTACTCAATTTGTTTTTGCGTTTTGATGGAAATTCCGATATTGTTCACATGTCTCCCGACTGGAAGTAAGGAGGCCATTGGACCTGCTG
>NW_013762266.1:0-892 GCF_000517525.1 Limulus polyphemus
GGAATTTACTGACATTTGACTTTCTCGACTGCACTTTTCTTCCTCTTTGATGGTCAAGCTTTATTCATTTCAATTATCTATGAAATGTGAGGTCAGTGTATAGTATGGGATGGGACTGGTAGTACTTGTACTGTCATTTTTGACGGGCTATCCGTTAGTAGCGAATAAAAGATACAGTATTCCTAATAAAGGAATATTTAGTATTCTCCATGGAAGCGAGAAACGTTGCAAAGCAGAACATTTAGGACTACAAGGAACTCCAATATCAAATCACAAATCAATTCAGAGCAACGCCCTAATCTGCAAAGTGAAGCCTATGATGAAGAAAGCGAAATCTCCGACTGGAAAAAAAAATGTGGTGGTGAAGTTTTCTTATATATCTTCTGGTATCGTTAACAATATAATAAATAAGTATTTCAAGTTGACAACAGAAGCTCACAAGCTCCCAACTACACCTCGAAATCAGCAATTATTCTCTTAAGTTGAAACTCAAATGGGTTTAAAAAACATTGCGTCTTTGTTTAGCATAAACATGAAGCATATTCGAACATTAGACGGCACGTAGAAAGTTAAAGGCACTTAAAAATTGACAAATTTTTAATAATATCCTTCCACAGTGGATCAGCGTTAGGTTTTCGAAGTTACGACACTAAAATCCAGAGTTCGTTTCCCGTGGCGGAGAAGAGCGCAAATATTCCAGCGAGTAACCTTGCTCGAAAATAAAACATACTGTTGCGTCAGCGAGTCACATGACTACCGTGACGCCACGTTCTAGAACTATCCTGTATTTTGGCGAATGCTCTAGTATTTACTAGATAGGGTAGGCTGGTATATATAAGAGGAGTACAACGTGACGCGGAAATGTAATGTGTGTGTAGATAGTGAGTAATTG
>NW_013762267.1:0-1088 GCF_000517525.1 Limulus polyphemus
ATAGGAGCACAGGACTACTTGTGGGTGATGCTGTGTCCTATTTGGTAGGGTCGCACTAACACTAGGAATGAGAGTTTAAAAACCCATGTCAGAGACTGAAAAATCAGTTCTCCTGACAGCAAAGAAGCTCTCCACCAGTTTCCCAGCAGTTCTCTCTAAGAAGAAAAATGAAGCTGAAGTTTTCCAAAGTGGCTATTTATATATAACACTGAAGTAGTCTACAGTTACGTGATTTTTATATTATACTTTTTGTGTGTTTACCTGGGCTTGTGTATAATAATCACATGTTATTCCCTTATAATTAATGTTAACCTTCAAGACATTTGTGCATAAGGAGCGAAATAAATACCTAGTTTTTCCACCAATATTATAATAAATCTCATTAGGGTTACATATAAAGCTTTGCAATGCTCCAATCGACTAACTACACGTGTATAACATAGCACGAAACTTGAGAATTACTAAGACATCGAGCATTTTGTGTCTATTTCCTGAATCATATTCAATTCTGTTGAATTATATAAGCTAACAAATGAACTTCCTTCTTGAGGTTCGTCTATGTTAGCGGTATTCTTCCACGCGAGACGGAATTTGATAAACATATAACCTTCAACAGTGCACTCTACAGCTCTGGAGTTATTTTTTCCAATATAATTTATATATTTGAGAGAAGTGCTACTTTGAGCAAAGCAAGGTAAGTGCAACGCAGTAAACTATTGGAGCGAACTGAAGCCCCTGATAAAGAAAAGATCACAAATAGCATACAAAATGGATAGTTCTAAGTACTGCAGTCTTCCAAAATGGGAACGTATTAATTCAGAAATATACCGAGAAAGACTCAAATGGGTAATAATTCGTTAGTGGAGAAATGAACTTATAATAATACTTACGCTAAATAATTATTTTTGTTTTCCAATACAAATTTATAAACATTTCTGTTTTCAATATCTTGCTTGACGAACAATTTTAATTGAAATGTTGAAAAATATTGCAATGAAGCTCCTATTGCCCATTACAGTATTTAGAATACTGGGAAGAGCGGTGTTATCTTAATATTTCAATAAATTTATGTCGAGTGTGCTTCCTTC
>NW_013762268.1:0-888 GCF_000517525.1 Limulus polyphemus
ACACAAAGTATACTTAGGCTGACATTGAAGACCAATGCATATTAGGGTTGAACTACTTACTACTGAGGAAATGTGTAGTTAACTTTGATAAAATGATGTTTGGGAACAACAAAGGCCAAATTTCGGTAAGGGTTGCTGCATCTGTTAATATGCATGTCACAGCACTTAAGTCAACTACAATATCCTCTATATCAGAGAAGATAATTTGGGGTAGAATAAAAGAACATTCTCAAGCAGTGGAAGACCCATCCAGGCCAGTAGATGTGAAGATTGGAAGGTCACTTGTGGCAGGTCATCAAGTAATACTCATAACAGTGGCTAATTTCTCTAAATGTGAGGAGACACTTTAGGAAGGGGCATTGTTGGGTGTGTGCCAGGAGGTAGAGCCAGTCAATGTTAAGGCAAGAAATACAACCATAATAAAAGGACATTCGCTCCCAGAACATTTAACTGACCTCTATAAGAAGAGCATAGTCCATTTATCATCATCACAGATTAGGGAACTTTTGGCGAATTATGTAGACGTCTTTTCAAAAGGAGATCATGACCTATGCTGCACAGACCTTGTGGAGCACAGAATAAACACAGGCAATCACCATCCAATAAAGATCCCTCCGAGGAGAATAGCTCCAGCAAACCAACAAGAGATGGAGAAGTTTATGGATGGTCTAATTAAGGGAGGGATAGTCAAGAAATCAGATAGTTCCCTGTCAGCTCCCTTTGTGTTAGTCCAGAAGAAGGATGAGAACCAACATTGCTGTGTGAACTTCAGGGCTCTTAACAGTATAATTGAAAAGGACTCATACCCACTACCAAGAATTGATGATACTCTTGATGCCCTAAGTAGAGCAAGGTGATTTTCAACTCTTGAATTAATGTCGGGTTTCC
>NW_013762269.1:0-896 GCF_000517525.1 Limulus polyphemus
CGACTATTCTCTGGTTTATTACTAATTAACTAACTTAATTCCCTTCACTACTAGCGACTATCTCTGGTTTATTATTAATTAACTAACTTACTTCCCTTCACTGCTAGCGACTATTCTCTGGTTTATTACTAATTAACTTAACTTAATTTTCTCTGCTAGAAACTATTCTTTAGTTTATTACACAATTACTAAATCCTTTCTCTATTGTGAGTTCGCTCTTGGTTTCTTACGAAGTTACTTCATTCTCTCTGATGAGTGTTCTCCTTTGCTTTATTATACGTTAACCTAATCCCATCTCTACCTCTAGTACTGGGATTCTCCTTTGCTTTATTACACGTTAACCTAATCCCATTTCTACTACCAGTACTATGGTTCTCCTTTGCTTCATTATACGTTAACTTAATTCCATCTCTATTACTAGTACATGGGTTCTCTTTTGCTTTATTACACGTTAACCTAATCCCATTTGTACTACTAGTACCGGGGTTTTGCTTAGGTTTATTACAGAATAATGCTTTCTCCTTAGCGTTTCTTTTCGTTTTATTACAACTTTCAGAAATTAAGGAATTCCTTTATCTGTGGCAAGTTCTCATTCAGT
The DNA here is from genome assembly GCF_000517525.1 of Limulus polyphemus. NCBI lineage: Eukaryota > Metazoa > Arthropoda > Merostomata > Xiphosura > Limulidae > Limulus > Limulus polyphemus. The sequence continues at coordinate 599 of NW_013762269.1, forward strand.
TTAGATTTCTCTACCACAAGTTATCCTTCGGTATATTATAAATTAACTTATCCTTTTCTCTATGCCAAGTTACCATTCAGTTTATTAGAAACTAACTTATCCCTTTCTCTACCACAAGTTACCCTTCGGTTTATTATAAGTTAACTTATTCTTTTCTCTACGCCAAGTTACCCTTCGGTATATTATAAGTTAACTTATCCTTTTCTCTATGCCAAGTTACCATTCGGTTTATTATAAACTAACTTATCCTTTTCTCTATGCCAAGTTACCGTTCGGTATATTACAAATTAACTTATCA
>NW_013762270.1:0-891 GCF_000517525.1 Limulus polyphemus
ACGTTTAAAAATGACAATTTGTAATCAACTTATTTTTCTGTCGTGAATTTTATGTTTGGGTTTATCTAGTTTAGATGAGAGAAAAACTCGTGAATAACGTTAAAGTTATCGTTTATTTGTTTGTAATTTTGATAATTGACAAATGTCAAAAAATGTCGATAGCATAAAGGTTATATGTGAACCCAATACCTCAAGTTCAAAGTTAAAAACAGCCAACTTAAGTTATACGCGTGTTTAGTTATCAATACTTACTTTGATCAATATTTTGATGCGAAATCATTTTGCTCCTCTCAACTTTCGTTTATTACTTTTGAATATTAAAAGTGTTTGAAATAAGAATTTATTTATCCGAAGAACGTTTTAGTAAAGAAGATAAGAAGAATATTTTGCTAAATATACTGATATTTTTGTCTTCAACTTTCTGACTGTTTTTTCTATATATTGCCTGTAATATGCCAGTCTTAAAATACACGTGTCACTGTAATAATCTGTTCAAATGTATAAGAAAAACAACCATAAGCATAATAGTAAAAATTCTGCAAATAGTAACAAAAGAAAGGACCTGAGAATAATTCTATCCCCAGTTTCGTCTTCAATTTCTAGAAAGGGACCATCACGAAAGTCGTTTTCTTGTCGAGGTTGTTCATTTTGTTCCCTAAGGAAGCAAAAGATGCACCGTTACAGAAGAATATTTATAATAAATAGTAGATGTTGCCCGTATATGTTGATAAGTGTAACTGATATATTTAAATAGTAGATGTTGCCCGTATATGTTAATAAGTGTAACGGATATATTTGAATAGTAGATGTTGCCCGTATATGTTAATAAGTGTAACTGATATATTTAAATAGTAGATGTTGCCCGTATAGGTTGATAAGTGTAACTGATAT
>NW_013762271.1:0-893 GCF_000517525.1 Limulus polyphemus
TACATTTTTACACTGTACTTGTTAGAACCACACCAGATTTGTAAGGAGTTGATACCTTTTCACACCGTACTTGTTAGAACCACACCAAATTTGTAAGGAGTTGATACCTTGGAACACCATACTTGCTACCTAGCTTGACACACTCTTTGTCTCAAAAGAATTAAACTCTTTGCCATAAGAGTTTTACTGTTTAGTCCTCATTTAGAACCAGAATTTTGTAACTTTATACAATGATAAAACTATAATATGGCCTTTTTGTTCCTTCATTCACTAATAAACTAAATAAATCATGGTATGAGAAATAAGAGTAAGTTGTCCATTTGGAAATAAGAATATTACAACACTGTTTTCTTCTCTTTATAATAGTAACATCGAAGCATGTGGTAGCATAGCTGTTGTTTTAAAAACAGATTCACTGCTGGAGAAACAAGCTAAAAACTATGTATTTGAAGTTTGGGCATATGATTGCCATAGTGTTACTGCAGAAGCTCTCGAGGTAAGAAGTTATAGACTTATTTGGTGTATTCTCAAACCAACAACAACAACAACATTAATTTATTTCCAATATCATGCTCAGTTTGAAATGTCAAGTCCCATTATTTTATTAGATTAGCCCATGAGTTGATGGTGGGTTGTGTTGACTAGATACACTTATACAGTGCCACTAACAAGAGAAGGAGCCTGAACTTTATTGGCAAAAAACTCAGAGCCATTCCATGAGCCACCGTGCTGCGGCTAAAAACGATGGACCAATGGTACTTACATTAGTAAAAGTTTTTTTGTAATCACATTTTGCTTTCTTTCATCACTTGACTTAAAAATATTCTTATTCGGAAATGATTAAATAATTTGTCTTAAAAGTAATATATATGAAGAAGTTTGTTCAAAATTGG
>NW_013762272.1:0-893 GCF_000517525.1 Limulus polyphemus
GTAAGACATCCCAGTCATCTTAGCAACTATTACAAAACTTTGCCAATTACTGTCCCAGTGTCCAGTTGTACTTTTCTACCATCCCATCGGACTGTGGGTGAAGTGGCATTGTCCTGGTCTTTCGGATGCCAAACAACTTGCAGCATTCTTGGAACACAGCTGATTCGAAGTTACGCCTTGATCTGAATGCAGTTCGTATGGCATACCAAACCTGAAGAACAAATCACTAATAGCTGAAGCTACAGTTGTAGCTTCCTGATTTGGTATTGCATATGCCTCAAGCCACTTGGTGAAATAATCCATCACCACACAAATGTACTTGTTTCCAGCACGAGTTTGGGGCAGAGGACCAGCAATGTCAACGGCTACTCTTTCCATTGATGCGCCAACTTTATAGAACTTCATTGGAGCATGTCCCTTATGCTTGGGTCCCCTTTTGGCACAACATGTACTGCATGTCCTGCACCATTCTTCCACATCTTGCCTCATACCTATCCAGTAAAATTTCTGTCATAGGTGACTCAATTTTTTCTTAACCCCGAGATGTCCTCCTGTTAAACTATCATGGGACTGACGCAGCAAAACTTCCCGTAATTTTCTCGGTATAACTGTTTGCCAATTCATCACTTTCCCATCTGCAGTTTCCCATATCCAGACAAGAATACCATCTTCAAGCTTCAACTGGTCCCATTGTGTCCAATAGTTCTTTATCACAGGGCTTAGACTAGACACCTTCTCCCAAGCAGGGTGCAAAAAAACTTGCTTTTAGAAAATCAATTATTGGCTTCAAATCTTGGTCTTTCTGCTGTTCTGCTTTGATATCTATACTTGGTTCCACTTCACCATCATTAACTCTTTCAGTCGGCTTGACTTCAGCTTGATGGCACCTGGTT
>NW_013762273.1:0-892 GCF_000517525.1 Limulus polyphemus
CCTGTCATGTAGACATTGTGTGTGCTTGCCATTTTACACTTAGCTGTTGGGACTTTCACAATGGGGGTTGGTGGGTGTTTCTCAGCACCAACCACTACTGGTTTCCCGAAGCTGACTTCTCGGTAGTATTCTTCTTACACTGGCTCCTCATATGTTCTTGCTCTCCACAGTTCCAAAAACATTTCTGGGTAGCAGCCTTTCCTGCCGTGGCATCTTTCCTGTGTTGAAGTTGCTGGCATTGAGTTCTCTTGTGACCAGGTTTATTACAGTGCCAGCAAAGTCCCTCAAACCTCTCCTTGAATCCTGATGACTGTACCAACCTTGGTACCTCTTTGCTGGACTTAATGTAGGATTCGAATTCAAGAGCTCTGGCCATTGCATATTGCATAGTAGAGGGGTGTGCTTGCTTTACTTGTATCTTCAGTTGTGGATTGTCCAAGGCGTCTACAAACTGATCCCTCAGCAACAGCTTGAGGACATCGAGTGGTGCAGTTGGCTAGGCCTTGTATGCCATACTTTCCAAATACTGTGCCAGCTTTTGCAGGCTCTCCCCTTTAGCACGGACTCTTGTCCTAAACCTAGCCCTGTAGACTTCGGACTGATTTTGAGTTACATACCTGAGTTCTAGAGCAGCTACCAGTGCTCTATAGTTGTGCCTGTCGTCTGCTGACAACTGTCCAAGTATTTCCAGTGGTTGTTCCTTCAGGTTTGTTGCCAGGTACACTGCTTTCTGCTCCTCTGTACATCCACTCATTTCTGCCAGGAGCTCAAATTGTGCTCTATATGCTTTTCATGGTGCCTCCCCATCGAATTCCTGTGGCTTCCTTCGTACTAGATCACCCCTATTGCTGACACTCATGTCTGGAATGTGACTTCTGGCAGGACTGAGGAT
>NW_013762274.1:0-893 GCF_000517525.1 Limulus polyphemus
GGAGGAAAAGAAAAGAAACAAGAAGAGAGACACCAGCAGTTGTAAGAAAACCTGCAACAGTGGCAGCTCGAACAGCAAAATAAACAAGAAGAGAAATTACAGCTGTTGTTGGAGGAAAAAGAAAAGAAACAAGAAGAAAGACAATAGCATTTACAAGAAAACCTACAACAATGGCAGCTCGAACAACAAAGTAAACAAGAGAGACTACAGCAGTGGTTGGAGGAGAAAGAAAGTAAACAAGAAGAGAGATTACAGCAGTTGTTGGAGGAGAAAGAAAATTAACAAGAAGAGAGTTTACAGCAGTTGTTGGAGGACAAAGAAAATAAACAAGAAGAGAGATTACAGCAGTTGTTGGAGGAAAAAGAAAAAAACAAGAAGACAAATTACAGCAGTGGCAACTGGAACAAGAAAGGAAACAAGAAGTACTAATGGAAAACATTAGTAAATTTAAAAGCAAATTAGATACGTTAAAGGACGATCTATTGACTTTTACACAAGGAGGATACATTGACCATCGACTTAATCAGCCCCAGACAATGACAAGCCCCTTCCAGACCCTGCAGCTAAACCCTAATGCAGACATATTCAGTCCCGTTAGAAGTCACATCCCAGATATGAATGTCAGTAATAGGAGTGATCCAGTGCAAAGGAAACCACAATAATTCGATGGGAAGGCTCCGTGGGAAGCATATAGAGCACAGTTTGAGTTACTGGCAGAGATGAACGGATGGACAGAGGAGCAGAAAGCTGTATATCTGGCAACGAGTTTGATAGGACAACCACTGGGAATACTTGGACAGTTGACAGCAGCCGACAGACACAACTATAGAGCTCTGGTAGAGGCTCTGGAACTCAGGTACAGAACCCAAAACCAGTCAGAAGTCTACAGGGCC
>NW_013762275.1:0-893 GCF_000517525.1 Limulus polyphemus
GTATTTTCTCATAGCAAAGCCACATTGGACTATCTACTGTGTCCACCGAGGGGGAATCGAACCCCTGATTTTAGCGCTGTAAATCCGTAGACTTACCGCTGTCCCAGCTGGGGGACCGTAGTTTTGAGACTAAAAGACGTAGATTTTATTCAAAAAATCAGGATGAATGAGGATGCATATTCGTTTGACATCAATGTTCTTCCCTTTTCTTCACTTTGTTTGTATTTTTGTTAAGAAACATAATAATAATAATAATAAATGCTCATTGTGGTAATATATATATATTATTTTCGAAATCTGCGTAGCCGAATTATGGAACATCCGTTATTAAAACCAAAGCAACTTTTATGAAGTTTAAATTCGCAGGCCTGTGTAATCTGTGGGTCGCGGGATCGAAACCAGGCGCCGAACATGTTCGACTTTTCGGACTTGCAGACGTTATAATATGACGGACAATTCCACTATTTGTTGGAAGAAAGTACTCCGAGAGGCGGTGGTGGTTGCTGCCTTCACTCGGTTCTGCAGTTCAAAATTAGGGATAACCTCAGTAGTTTTGCCATAAACATATAAAGCACCCCTTTTGGTGAAAAAGAACCAAAAAAAAAGTTTACTGTTTTTCGGTGCTTCCAAGTGGAAAGTATGCAGCAACGTATTTTAACTACAGTATAAGGAAATAATGAAATAATGAAAATTTGCATTACTGTGTCTATTACTTTTGAGAGAATGACAAATTTATATACTACTAAAACCCTGAGATTGTTTGTGTGTTTGCTTGTCTGTAATTAAATACAGCAAAAACGGCGAACAATAGCTCCATATTTGTAATGAAATGAGAATAGAAACAGAATAAAACAAGTTTCGTTAAAATCGGGCCACGGATTACCGAGTTAGCC
>NW_013762276.1:0-892 GCF_000517525.1 Limulus polyphemus
AGCAGTAGACATAACTACTTATTTCTAACTTACACTACCTATAGTACTTCGGCTGACTTTCTTACTTTTTCCGTCTTTCTTTACTCTAACCACCCTGTCCTTAGCTACTCCAAAAATCCTCGAGACTGCGCCAGCTGTAAAAAGTAGCACTCAGGTGAGCTTAATTGTTGGAGTTTCAATTAAAACTACTCGTTACACCCAATTTATTTATTGGAGGATTTGTCATGACGAGTGGAGCCACAAGTCGCAAACTCAAGGAGTTTACAGTTAGACTAAAGAAAATGAGTCTCAGACCCAGAGTAAACACTCAAAATAACATTTATTTAACATCAATTAATTCTTAGAAAACATTACACACTTGAACATTAGTTTTATCAAATTATTACTGATAAAAATGTTAACTGCTTACACTTACTATTTTCTACACTAGCTGATAAAGAGAGAGAGACTATACTTACAGTAGAGTTGGAGTATTAGAAGCCTTTGCTACATTGCTGAATTTCACCTTCATTCTGGCCTAGAGAACTTGGAGAGAACTTCTTCCAGGAGAGCTTTCATCAGTCCGGGAGAACTCTGGAGAGAACTTCGGCAGAGAACTGATTTTTCAGCCTCTAACATGGGTTTTTAAACTCTATTTTCCCTGTATTAATTCGACCCACTAAATAGGACACAGCATCACCCACAAGTAGTCCTGTGCTCCTATTGGGTACTTTAGGGGAATTCCCGGGCTAAACCAGAACCTAAACCAAAACTCTCAAGTCATTGGTCATAGATAAGTGGTGTTAGCCGGCCACCTATTCACTTGTACTGCTACACCCATGTGCTGTAACTAATACCACCTCAAAGTGCCGATATGATTCACCAAATCTAAACTTTTCTGCAGCTTTTCTAG
>NW_013762277.1:0-1203 GCF_000517525.1 Limulus polyphemus
AACTTTTGTTTTTGCTATGTAAAGGGTTGCTATATGCATATCTATAATAATAAAAGGGCTTGTCTGTGTGCGTGTGTATGTGACCATCAGAGCTCCAAGATGAACGAATCTAGAAACCTGAAATTTTGCACCAATACTGAGTGGATCCTGAGGGTGAGCGTCTGAGTATTATTACTTATCCACATGCTTGAGCACGTGCCCATATTTTAATGAGGCAAGCTAGCGAAAAACCACATAAAAAAGTAGTTCCTTATATTACAAATAAAAATCTCAAACAGACATGCATGCACGTGCACATCTTTTTAATGAGGTAAGTTAGCGAAAAACCACACAGAGAATAATTGGTTTCTTATATAAAAACTTCTAATATATAGAAAAGCCAGTGCGTTTTGGTAACAATGAATTTTATGTCATGTTGCTTAGCAACAAAAGTAAAACCTGACATTAGTCTATGTACTGAAAGTATAAAATGAAATGTATAATCTACAAAATTGAAAAATATATTTGTTGATTTCTTTATTTAGAGTCTCCGTTGATTTCAAGAGGTTTGTTTTTATTACTTAAGTTTAAAATTTGTTCGATACTTTTACTTAAATGATAAATTTTATGCACTGTGCTCTAGGCTAGGTTATCTCACACTATGTCTTTACTTTAGGCTTATTTATTAATTTCTTTAGTTCATATCAACTTTCACCACACTTATAAGTTTCACAACAACCCTCTTTACGGCCCCTTTACACCTCGTCACTAAAAATCTTAATGAGAAGACATTAATCGAATGGTAAAAATTGTAATAGATTCTATAAAATGTGATAGAAATTTGTGATATCAAACATAAATGTGAAATATTTAACACATTGATAAAGTTCATTGATAATAAATAATTCTTAATTTACTGTACTTTCTTTAACACTTTTTATGTTTCTGGGAAATAAAAATGTTTAAAATATTTTTGACTGTTCTTCTATGCTAAAATAGGTTCAGAATACACGCTGACATAGTCATCTAGAATATTGTTACGTCTCTGGTCCTTTGTTAATTTCCGGTATAAATTCTTCCCAAGGAACTTCAGCGATACAAGTTTTTTCTTAAATAAAACTAGTTTATTCTTTCTCAATACAACTTTGCCATACACATAATTTCCACATAATTTTAAATATAATTATAATTTTACGGGACGTATCTGACTTCCATACTGGTCTT
>NW_013762278.1:0-1692 GCF_000517525.1 Limulus polyphemus
TCAAAAAGTAAAGGCCCATGTTTTTTCCAAAATTTTTAAAAAATTTGTTTTTCTCGTATTTCAATGCAAAGATGCCCTTGATGTAAGACTTTCAAAATGCAGATCCTTTCATCAAAATTCCCAATAGTAATTTCATAATCTGTTAACAAATTTCTCCTATCTTCGATTTTACTGTTGTTGTTTTTTTCAGTTATATTGTAAACAAAGAAAAGTTCTAAAAATACGATTATTCATACAAAATCCCACAATCTAAAATCCCTTGACTTCTTCGTATAAAACAAACTCTATCTTTTTGATTGTTGTTATTCGGGGATAGAGAAAAATTATTTTTTTTTAGCTTTTCACGGGATATAATATTTTTCGTTATTACTATAATGTCTATATTTTGAGTTTATCGATGAAATAAGCACTATCCAATAATTTTTCTATTAATCTTGCCTCAAAAAAGCACGTTTTTTCATTTTTCAAAAAAACTGATATTTTCACCAAAACGAAAACCTTTCCAAAATTTTGAAAAAATTGTTTTTGCTCATATTTCAATGCAAAGATGCCCTTGATGTAAGATTTTCAAAATGCTGATCCTTTCATCAAAATTCCCAATAGTAATTTCATAATCTGTTAACAAATTTCTCCTATCTTCGATTTTACTGTTGGTTTTTTTTCAGTTATATTGTAAACATAAGACAGCTTTAAAAAACGATTATTTAAACAAAATTCCATCATCTAAAAGCCCATGACTACTTCTTATAATACAAACTCAATCTTTTGAATTGTTGTTATTCAGGGATAGAGAAAAATAAATTTTTCTGAGCTTTTCACGGGATATAATATTTTTCGTTAATACTATAATGTCTTTATTTTGAGTTTACCGAAGAAAAAAAGCCTTTTCCAATATTTATTCTATGAATTTTTCGTCAAAAAAAGCACGTTTTTTGATTTTTCAAAAAAACTGATATTTTCACCAAAACGTAAAGGCTATAGCCCATGTTCTTTCCAAAATTTTGAAAAAATTGTTTTTGCTCATATATCAATACAAAGATGCCCTTGATGTAAGACTTTCAAAATGCAGATCCTTTCATAAAAATTCCCAATAGCAATTTCATAATCTGTTAACAAATTTCTCCTATCTTCGATTTTACTGTTGTTGTTTTTTCAGTTATATTGTAAACAAAGAAGAACTTTAAAATACGATTATTCAAATAAAATCCTACCATCTAATAGCCCATGACATCTCCTTATAAAACAAACTCCATCTTTTGGATTGTTGTTATTCGGGGATAGAGAAAAATTATTTTTTTTTAGTTTTCACGGGATGTAATATTTTTTTGTTAATACTATAATGTCTATACTTTGAGTTTACCGATGAAATAAGCACTATCCAACACTTATTCTAATAATTTTGCGTCATAAAAGCACGTTTTTTTCATTTTTCAAATTACTATTGGGAATTTTTATGAAAGGATCTGCATTTTGAAAGTCTTACATCAAGGGCATCTTTGTATTGAAATATGAGCAAAAACAATTTTTTCAAAATTTTGGAAAGAACATGGGCTATAGCCTTTACGTTTTGGAAATTTGTTAACAGATTATGCTTCTTTGTTTACAATATAACTGAAAAAAACAACAACAGTAAAATCGAAGATAGGAGGTATGAATAATCCTATTTTTAAAACTAAAATCCCACAATCTAAA
>NW_013762279.1:0-893 GCF_000517525.1 Limulus polyphemus
TATTATTTTCCTTTTGTAAAGATTTTATTTTTTACCAATCAAAAATCCATCTTCACTAATAATAATGAACAAAGCATGGAGAAGAAAATCTTGATATTTGCTTTCCGTAAGCCACTGTGTAGTACAAAATATACAGAAAGTTATCTGCATAATTAAACATTGATAACAGTATAAACCATTCAAGAGTTTGTAATTGGTGGTTAAGTATAATCTTTTAACCTTCTACATCTTGGAAATTTGGTTTCATTATCATTTTCATCTAATGTCACCAGTTATGTATTATAACTTTATAGTAAAATTATTAAGTAGATCTGCAATTTGACTAATTTTTTGAGTGGAAAATTGCATACCCAGCTCTGCCCTTGGTGAGAGTCTATAAGTAAAAGTGAACTTTCAGTCTATGATGGGCTTTCTTTTTGTTAGATGTCTTACCTTAAAAGTTTTGCAGGTTATTTTAAACAGGCATCTTTTTTATCTTGAAAATGCAAAAAACATACACAAATGTGCCAAAAAGGAGCAGATTCTCAACAAGGATTTTCAGTAGCATTCATTCTCCAAGAAATTTGTTGTGAGACAAGGGAAGTGAGGAGGTGTAGCAGTTGAAATGAGAAACTAGGCAGAAATGGCAAAGCAATCGCATAACTTCTTGCTCAAAGCAGCTCTTTCACAGTAGAAAGGTGGTCAAAATTTCTACTGACTGAATTTGATACATTTAATGCATGAAATTAAATAATATTGAATTTTGCTTCTACGGAAAACTATATTCTACATCAGGAAGTAAGAAATATCCTAAAAAATGTTTTTATTATGAAATACTTCTCTAATTCAGGCTTAAGTACTTATTCTAACAGTAATATAAACTGCAAGTTAAATGGTGTGAATCAGGAAAGAGT
>NW_013762280.1:0-893 GCF_000517525.1 Limulus polyphemus
GTATGTTATGGATCGAACAGCGGCAAGGGAAGAGATGCCTTCCTGGGACTGAAGCTACCCTAAAATGTACATTAGCTTCCCCTATAGCACTCGAACTCAATGAAAATAGGTTATCTTTGTAGCTGGTTCACTTCCTAAAAACTGCAGTATATGTGCCCCTTCAAAGTTTTATCTAGCCGACCTCAGGCCTTTCATTCGTAAAAAGCTGGTGCCACCAGTGGTTACGGTAAGAAATATGTTATTGAGTATTTTGATTAATTTTCATAGTTGATATGTCATCACTCCAGCTGATAAACCAGCCAATAAATTTGTTTTCATTCATAAAAAGTTTTATACTACAACTTTTATTTAAAGAAATAGAATTTAATTTGAAAACATTAAAACTTTTGAGTAACTAGTTGTAAAAGCACGTTAAAACCAATCATAAAAGAATGAATTACGGTTTTATCAGTCTTTGGTCTACATTCTTTTAAATATTACAAAATAATACCTAAATTATTTTGGAATCCCAAAGTACATGAAACACCATAAAAATACAGGTTTATTGACTGGGATAAAAAAGCGATGACTAAGGATTTGTCAATTCTAATACATATTGGTCTGAAATACGTTAAAGAACATTTAGATAAATATTTTAGTATTATCAAAAAGATAACAGGTATTCCACCAATAGAAAGAATTCGAGTAAAAGGTAACTCCAACTCACAAGTCGCAGATTTATATATATTTGAATTGAAGTTTTCATACTGTTACGTTTCCGTTTTTTAATTAACTTATTCCGTAACTTCGTTTCAACGAAACTTTAACGACACAAGTCTTTACTTAATAAAACTGGTTTATTCTTTCCGAATATAACTTAACCGATACACTGAACTTCAACAATCGCGCTAAAC
>NW_013762281.1:0-891 GCF_000517525.1 Limulus polyphemus
ACACTGCCCCCTCCTTAGTATTGTTCGTCCCGAACAATAACCACATACAATAAACCAATAACTTAATTAACTGTACAGAATTACAACACAAAATTACAATTCAACAAAGTCTCTTAATTTTACGGGACATATCTTCTTCCGTACTGGTCTCCGTCTCATTGGCTTCTGCTTCATGTGGGGTTCATCCGCTTCATCAGTAAATGTCCCTTCATCGATAACAGTCACATCAGTGGTAGTAACTTCACCAAGAGCTTCACCGTTTCCCTTCTCAAAACTGAATAGAGTTTCTTCTTCGATAGTGGCTTCTTCAGGTGGCACATCTTCATCAGCATCATTTGTTCTGTTGTCCACTTCGTCCCAACTGAAATGTCCTGGACCGTGATAACGCCAAAGCCTGTTGGCATGCACCACTTTTGGCTTACCTCGACGACCACATTTTACCCGGAAAGTCACGTCTGAGAGACGATCCACTATGTCATATGGGCCCTCCCATGGAGAAGACAACTTAGGAGACTTCCCTTTGGTCTTCCTGGGATTATACAACCATACCTTGTCTCCAGGTACAAAGCTGACTTCAGTAGATCTCTTATCATAAGTTAACTTCATCGAATCAGCAGACGTTTTCAAGTTTGTACGCACTTGGTGGTGAATATCATCCATCCTTTCTGATAACACTACCACAAACTCTGACATATTCTCAGGCGACTCTTCATAAGGTGGGCATCTCTTATGCTTGGGTCCCCTTTTAGCACTACATGTACTGCATGTCCGGCACCATTCTTCCACATCTCTTGGTGGTGAATATCATCCATCCTTTCTGATAACACTACCACAAACTCTGACATATTCTCAGGCGACTCTTCATAAGGTGGGCATCTCTTATGCTTGGGT
>NW_013762282.1:0-894 GCF_000517525.1 Limulus polyphemus
CAAACTATCAATAATTCCTCTTAAACGAATATATATATATAAGTTTATGATTTTCAATTTGGGATTTTGTACTACAAGCTTGCAAGGTACGAATTAAGATAATATGTACAATATTTTATTTTAAATCATAACTTTCACGCAAATTTCTTGCTTGGCGTAGACATTCTTTTTTTTTTTCGAGCTGTCTGATCAATTTAGGTAGAATATAATGACACACACGGACGCTATCACGACAAACATCCTGTATAAGATGTCTAGCAACCAGTCCCATGGTGGACGAGGTGACAGAAGCGCCGGAGTTAACAGTCAAGTTCGCGAACGCGTTTCCGTTTTGTGTTTGCTTCTAATACATGCTGCTTTCGTCAAGGTCTTACTTATTTTTTCTCTTCATAACGGAAGTCTTGCTCATCTTTGCCGCTCAACGAGTACAGAAATATAATAAAAAATAGGTGACAATCGAAAAGAATTTACGAAAATTAAGTTAACAAAGAATATTCTAATTATATTCTGAATTAATGCATCTAAAGTCTAAAACATTGGACAGTATTGTGTGTTAATTTTTATAACTTTTAAATTAACCTGTAGACAGCGAAAATAATACCATCCCTTTGCTGAAAAAGACCTTTTTTTTTAAGAGTTAGATATCAATGTTTATAATTTAAAATATTCATAGCAGATTAGTTTCGTATTGCCAAAGATCTGGACAAAAACATAACAAACTAAATAAAAATCGCGGATAAACTAATCGTAGTACCCTTCCCACTAATCTGTCAAAATCCCGAAGGTTTTTGCTAACCCATAACGATCTATACTTTGTTGTGAATTCGATTAGTTACACAAAGATAAAATTAATCAATATTTTAGAAATTACTTATAAACGTTCACTTTAAATTT
>NW_013762283.1:0-893 GCF_000517525.1 Limulus polyphemus
TTTACTTTTGTGTGTGTGGGGGGGGGGGGAAGCATCTTTTGTACTTACTCCATCGCACTTGTTACACGTGAGGGTGTAAATTGATGTGTAAAAAGAAAACGTGACTGTTAAATTACTTGGTTTTACTATAAGGTAAAACATGAATTACACTGTTTTATTTTAATGCATAGTTACACAAAAGGATCAAACACAGAATTCTAGCGTTATATCTACTGTTGAGCAAATTGGACAACCTAAATTAATATGCATTAAGCATCTCCATAAGCTTGGCGTATAAGTACGCAGAGAAAGATTACCTCGTAAAGATGTTATACCAGTTGTTTCTAGTATGCATGAGATTTTCACTAGCGAAAAATTGAATCTGTCTCATTGTTTTATGTTGACTTATACTGACGTGGTCGAATTCGAGGTATTTTAAAAATACTACTTAGTACATTCTGTAAAACATTTTACAAGATAAACTCTGGAAGAACTGTATGACAAACAACTATATCAACATACGTTGATATTAAGTTTTCACTTCCGGTGTAATGTTTTTAATAAGAAAACTAATTAACACAAATCTTAGAGCTTATGCTGTTGTAGCATAGTCTTAGGCTCCTGTATAAAGTGCATGGTAAATATGTATACATTGTCTTTGAAAGTCTTGAAAACCTGGGTATTCTTGGTATCCAATAAATAATCTTGTTTTTTTTCTATTTTTATATGAGTGCGCCCCCGTTGGCTCAGCGGAAAGTCTCTAGACTTGTGATGCTAGAAATTGGCTTTCGATACCCGTAGAAAGCAAAGCACAAATAACCCATTGTGTAGCTTTGTGTTTAATAGCAAACAATCAAATTACGTTGGTAATTATGTTGAGAAACACATAGCCCTTCATCACACATAGCTACAGG
>NW_013762284.1:0-1122 GCF_000517525.1 Limulus polyphemus
AGTAGCTAAAATTGTGCTCTATATGCTTTCCACGGTGCCTTCCCATCGAATTCCTGTGGCCTCCTTCGTACTAGATCACCCCTGTTACTGACATTCATATCTGGGATGTGACTTGTAACTGGACTGAAGATGTCTGCATTAGGGTTTAGCTGCGGGGTCTGGAAGGGACTTCCTGTTGTCTGAGGCTGATTAGGTCGATGGTTAATATATCCTCCTTGTGTAAAACACAGTAAATTATTCTTTGATGTATCTAATTCATTTTGAAATTTACTAATGCTTTCCATTTGTACTTCTTGCCACTGTTGTTGACTTTCCTGTAGTTGCTGCTGACTTTCCCGCAACTGTTGGAGACTTTTTCCTGTTTCCTTTCTTGTTCCAGTTGCCACTACTGTAGTCTTTCTTGTTTATTTTCTTTCTCCTCCAGCCACTGCTGTAACCTCTCTTCTTGTTTCTTTTCTTTTTCCTCCAACAACTGCTGTACTCTCTCTTCTTGTTTCTTTTATTTATCCTCCAACAACTGCTGTAATATCTCTTCTTGTTTCTTTTGCTGTTCGAGCTGCCACTGTTGCAAGTTTTCTTGCCACTGCTTTTGTCTCTTTTTTTGTTTATCTTCTCGTTTCTTTTATTGTTCTTGTATTGCTGCCATCAAATCTGCTCAGCTATAGTTTGATTTGCCACTTCTCGTATCCATCCTCTTCTTTTTTATCCCACTTCTGACACTAATTTGTTACGTATCTGCTCGTTTGATAATTTCCGGTAGAAATTCTTCCCGAGAAATTTCAGCGATAAAAGTCCTTTCTTAAATAAAACTAGTTCATTCTTTTTCGATACAACTTTGCAATACACTTAATTTACACAGTCACTTAAATACACGCTATAATTCTCAACGAACGATTCAACCGACCATTAATTGTTTTGTCAATAGCCATCAGTGATAAGTTTGCAACTTAACTACCTACCCAAAGCATTCAATACTTTCACTAGAAGCTGGACCATAAACAGTAAAAAATGTTTAAAGTACAATTAAACTGCTTGCCAGTAGTCATCAGTTTTCCAATAAAGTATATGCTAAAATATCAAATGTTCAATCCACTGCAGAACTACATGTACCTAATATATATA
>NW_013762285.1:0-890 GCF_000517525.1 Limulus polyphemus
CTTTGCCCTATACAACAGTTCACTCACCCGATATTCGTTAACAATATTTAGAAACATCACAGCAAACTGGGTGCAACAGAGCAAGTTCCTTCGTTGTAAGGTTCAGTCCATTCTTTGCCCTATACAACAGTTCACTCACCCGATATTCGTTAACAATATTTAGAAACATCACAGCAAACTGGGTACAACAGAGCAAGTTCCTTCGTTGTAAGGATCAGTCCATTCTTTGCCCTATACAACAGTTCACTCACCCGATATTTGTTAACAATATTTAGAAACATCACAGCAAACTGGGTACAACAGAGCAAGTTCCTGCGTTGTAAGGTTCAATTTGTACATCACATGAACCACGAGGGAAGTAGCTGCGGGTATGTGAATGTTCCTGGAATTACTTTACTACTGCGACGTTCATTATTATTTCTTACAATTTCACCTTCAATGATAAAGCGAAAACATTTGGTCTCACACAGATTCCAACTCCTAAGATACGCTCTGTAACATCTTAGACCTGTAATAAAGTTTGGAAATGGAAATTCAGTAAAATGTGGCTCAGTAAATATTCGGTAATATGCTGCAAAGTACAGTAAGGGGAATAGGAATGTGAGTCAGTAAATGAAAATAAAGGAAGAACTTGTAAGATGATTATAAAAATTTTGTTTACTGATGAAACAAATAATATATTTTAACATTTTTTTTTGGTTTCCAATAAAAAATACGTTTCGCTAGGTTGTATCCATCTGACGATGTTAGGTAAACCTAGCGAAACGTAGTGTTTTTTGAAAGCTAAAAATGTTTTAAAAACATAATATCTAAGTCAGTAAATATTCAGTAATATTCTTTAGAAGTAAAGCAAGAGAATTGATAATGTGACTGGATAAATAATTAGTAGA
>NW_013762286.1:0-1275 GCF_000517525.1 Limulus polyphemus
GGTAACTTGGCAATATTAAGTATTGAAAAAGACGTACTTAATGCCTTAAATTTTGATAGTTAGTTGATGCATTTGCAGAAGCAAAAACACGAAAGGTTCATATAATGTAACCATGAATACTAGAATGCTACCTGTACAAGATCTAGTTAAGTATATGTACAGTATTGTGAACTAATAAAATTTGTTATTTGTAAACTTAAGTAGCATTTTATCAATCTGTTTTATAATCCATGTACTACCACAAGTAACTGGCTTCTCATATAAAACATAAGTTTCAAATCTAGGGATATAACAGAAAATTATTCTGCATGCTTGAAAGATTACTCTAGCTATGTGACTTTGAACAATACTGGATGACATAAATATCAAAATGGTTTACAAATTATGTATTTACACCTAGTAGACTATACTTCATTACTTCCAGGTTTACAGTTAAAGTGTCTTTGCCCCCGGGTGCTGAGAACCCTTGCTACGCCACTGTTCTGAATATATCTTGCATAAACTTTTTGTGATATATTACATTGCAATTGTGCTTTAACCATTTTGAGTAGTAGCTGCTTTTGGGGACCCGAATCAATTTGGTAGTTAGTGACGCCTCTAATTGATAGGATAAAGGCCTCTGATTTCTTTGTGATCTATTCTGAAGTTAATAGGACGAAAGGACACACGTTTAAAACTACTACTTTTCTAATGCAGTGATTGGCTTGTTGAATGTTGCCGTTGGTAGACAAAGAAGCCAACACTATATCAGTTATAGGGGGAAAACGATGATTTTCAGAAAAAATGTGGCAAGGTCAACCTTGAAGGACCAAATGGTCCCTTATTGTGGCATGTGATGTTCTGTTAAATGCTTTTAAATACTCACAAATTATGACAGTAGAAACAAGAAATTAAAAATGAATAAACTGACGACTCGTATTCATACAGATTGTCAAAACAGTCTCCTCTCTAGCTTAACCTCTTTTATCCAAAGTCTCCTCACAATGTTGAATGATTTTTATCAATAAAAATATTTACTTTTATCGTTACATGTTTAGAACGGGAAAATCTTAACAAATGCTCTTGTAAACAATTAACAATTATAAAGTTATTATTTTTACCCGGAGAGGGCAGATTGCACAGTTACGTATAGAAAATTTATGAAAATTCCAATAGAATCTCAAACTTTTAGTCTCTATAATATACAACTCGAAGTATTACACACACACACACACACACACACACACACACACACACACACACACACACACACACACACACACACACACACACACA
>NW_013762287.1:0-888 GCF_000517525.1 Limulus polyphemus
CGACATATACTATTTTAAAAAATAATACTATACACATGAAACTTATAAATAACAAATACTATTTTATATAACAAACTATACACATGAAAATGTAAACAACAAATACTATTTTATGTAACAAAACTGTACAAATGAAAATATAAACAACAAATATTATTTTATATAACAAAGCCATACATATAAAAGTATAAACAACATATACTATTTAAAATAATAAAACTATACACATGAACATATAAATAACAAATACTATTTTATATACAAAACTGTACACATTAAAATATAAACAACAAATACTATTTTATATAACAAAATTATACACATGAAAGTATAAACAACAAATACTATTTTGTATAACAAAACTATACACATGAAAGTATAAATAACAGATACTATTTTGTATAACAAAACTATACACATGAGAGTATAAACAACAAATACTATTTTAGATAACAAAACTATACACATAAAAGTATAAACAACATATACTATTTAAAATAATAAAACTATATCTATGAAAGAATAAACACAAAATACTATTTTATATAACAAAGCCATACACATAAAGTATAAACAACATATACTATTCAAAATAATAAAACTATACACATGAAAATATAAATAACAAATACTATTTTATATAAGGAAACTATACACATGAAATATAAACCACAAATACTATTTAAAATAATGAAACTAAACAGAAGAAAGTATAAATAACAAACACTATTTTGTATAAGAAACTGTATGCATGAAAGTATAAATAAGAAATACTATATTATATAACAAAACTATACACATGAAAATATAAACAAAAGATACTATTTAAAATAATGAAACTATACACATGAAAGTATAAATAACAAACACTATTTTATATAACCAACT
>NW_013762288.1:0-892 GCF_000517525.1 Limulus polyphemus
GGTGCCATCAAGCTGAAGTCAAAGTGACTGAAGGAGTTGATGATGGTGAAGTGGAAATAAGTATAGATATTAAAGCAGAACAGGAGAAATACCAAGATTTGAAGACAATAATTGATTTTCTACAAGCAAGTGTTTTGCGCCCTGCTTGGGAGAAGGTGTCTAGCTTAAGCTCTGTGACAAAGAACTATTGGACACAATGGGACCAGTTGAAGCTTGAAGATGGCATTCTTGTCTAGAGATGAGAAACTGCAGGTGGGAAAGTGACGACCAGGCAAACAGTTATACCGAGAAAGTTATGGGAAGTTGTGCTGCGTCAATCCCATGATAGTTTAACAGGATAACATCTTGGAGTTAAGAAGACATTCAGTCACCTACGGCAGATATTTTACTGGATAGGTTTGAGGCAAGATGTGGAAGAATGGTGCAGGACCCGCAGTACATGTTGTGCTAAAAGGGGACCCAAGCATAAGGGATGTGCTCCAATGAAGCTATATCAAGTTGGTGCACGAATGGAAAGAGTAGCCATTGACATTGCTGGTCCATTGTCCCAAGCTCGTGCTGGAAACAAGTACATTTGTGTGGTGATGGATTATTTCACCAAGTGGCCTGAGGCATATCCAATACCGAATCAGGAAGCTACAACTTTAGCTTCGGCTATTAGTGATTTTTTTTTCAGGTTTGGTATGCCATACGAACTGCATTCGGATCAAGGCCGGAAATTTAAACCAGCTGTGTTCCATGAATGCTGCAAGTTGCTTGGCATACGAAAAACCAGGGCAAAGCCACTTCACCCACAGTCTGGTGGGATGGTAGAAAAGTACAATTGGACACTGGGACAGGAAGTTAGGTCAAAGTTTTGTAATAGCCGTCAAGATGACTGGGATGTCTTACT
>NW_013762289.1:0-1749 GCF_000517525.1 Limulus polyphemus
CGTTAATCTTGTGTCTTGTTATTGACAGTACACAGTATTGTTAAATCTTGTGTCTTCTTATTGAAAGTACATAGTATCGTTAAATCTTGTGTCTTCTTATTGATAGTACACAGTATCGTTAAATCTTGTGTCTTCTTATTGACAGTACACAGTATCGTTAAATCTTGTGTCTTCTTATTGACAGTACACAGTATTGTTAAATCTTGTGTGTTCTTATTGAAAGGACATATTATTGTTAAATCTTGTGTTTTCTTACTCACAGTACACATTATCGTTGAATATTGTGACTTCTTATTGTCAGTACACAGTATCGTAAAATCTATTGTCTTTTTATAGATAGTACACAGTATTGCTAAATCGTGTTTCTTCTTATTGAGAGTACACAGTATTGTTAAATCAGTGTCTTCTTATTGACAGTACACATTATCGTTAAATCTTGTGTCTTCTTATTGACAGTACACAGTATAGTTAAATCTTGTGTCTTCTTATTGACAGTACACATTATTGCTAAATCGTGTGTCTTCTTATTGAGAGTACACAGTAATGTTAAATCTTGTGTCTTCTTATTGACAGTACACAGTGTCGTTAAATAATGTGTCTTCTTATTGACAGTACACAGTATCGTTAAATCTTCTGTCTTCTTATTGACAGTACACAGTATCGTTAAATCTTGTGTCTTCTTATTGATAGTACACAGTATCATTAAATCTTGTGTCTTCTTATTGACAGTACACAGTATCGTTAAATCTTGTGTCTTCTTATTGACAGTACACGGTATTGTTAAATCTTGTGTGTTCTTATTGATAGTACACAGTATTGCTAAATCGTATGTCATAGTAGTACACAGTATCGTTAAATCTTCTGGCTTGTTATGATAGTACACAGAATCGTTAAATCTTATGACTAGTTATTGATAGTACCAAATATTGTTAAATCTTTTGCCTTCTTATTGATAGTACACATTATTTTTAAATCTCGTGCCTTCTTATTGATAGTACACACTATTGTTAAATCTTGTCTCTTTTTATTGACAGTACACAGTATCGATAAATCTTGTGGCTTGATATTGAGAGTACACATTATCGTTAAATCTTATAATTTGTTTTTGATGGTACACAGTATCGTTAAATCTTGTGGCTTGTTATTGATAGTAGATAGTATCGTAAAATCTTTTTCGTCTTATTTATATTGCACTGTATCGTTAACTCTTGTGGCTTGTTATTGATAGTACACAGTATTGTTGAATTTTGTGTCTTCTTATTGATAGTACACAGTATCCTTAAATCTCGTGTCTTCTTTTTGATAATAGATAGTTTTGTTAAATCTTGTGGCTTCTTGTTGTTAGTACACAATATCATTAATTCTTGTGGCTTGTTACTGAAGGTACACAGTATCGTGAAATCTTCTGGCTTGTTATTGATAGTACACAGAATCGTTAAATCTTATGACTAGTTATTGATAGTACACAGTATTGTTAAATCTTGTGTCTTCTTATTGACAGTACACATATTGTTAAATCTTGTGTCTTCTTTTTGACAGTAAACAGTATCGTTAAATCTTGTGTCTTCTTGTTGATAGTACATAGTATTGATAAATCTTCTTTTCGTTAGTTGAGTAGTACATAGTATTGTTAAATCTTGTGTCTTCTTTTTACTAGTACACAGTATTGATAAATCCTGTATCATCTTATTGGCAGGACACAGTATCGTTAAATCTTGTGTCTTCTTATTGTACAGTACACAGTACTGT